>NC_069500.1:281389720-281462220 GCF_027579735.1 Bombina bombina | reverse complement strand
TCCAAACAACTTCCGAAGAAGTAACAAGGAGTATCGATCCCAAATGGTTCCTGAAGGAAGCAAACGCAAATAAAAGACATCCCATCAGATACAAAATAAAATATAAGGCAACCCTAAGTTAACGCCCAAAAGACATAGGCCTGCCCGCAGGACCAGCCAAACTGAGCCTTATCTTTACAAAAAATTGGGAAAGATCTGAAACAAATGACAAACAGGAGATAACTAGAGCTGCGCATCTTCACTTGTCTCATGATTCGATTACGATTATCATCGTAACAATTCAATTCGATTCTACGATGCATCGCGATGCATCACGGTTACTGCACTATTTCTGCCCATTTTTTAAATTTTTCAGAAAAAAGAATTCAAGCAGTCAAAATATTGAAATAAACTCTTTTTTTATTTTATTAGCTCAAAAAAGGACACTTCCTGTGGCAAAGTCTGAACACAGCAGACAACAACAGTTTATAGGACAGTAAATACTAAATGGCAATTGTTGTATTGGTTTGGAAACAATATTATGGCATCAAACTGTAGTTACAGACCAGTAGTGTAAAAAGTGCAGTGCTCGCAGTGTACTTCTTCAATAAAAGAAAATATTTAAATGTATATTTTATATATAGTAGTACTATACACTTGTAAAGAAACATGAACAACAAATAAATGTCTAACCTATCTATGTTGGTTTTAATTTAATGTCTTTACTTACTTAGTAACAATAATAATAATAGACATTAAATTAAAACCAAAATAGATAGGTTAAGCTTAAGTTACCACCATAATACCTTATTTCTTATTTGTGTGAAAATTGTCCTCCTCAGAAAACCAAACATAAATCACTTATATACGGTACAAAATTACAGGTGCACTCCACTGTGCCTTCATGACTGTCAATTTGTGGCAAACAAACATCACGTGAATCTGGAACACAACACACAGCACAGAGTGTGCACACAACACACATGTGACATATACAATAAGTTTACACAGTTACAGTAGTACTAGAGACATGTAAAACAAGTAGCATTGAACTGAACTACTATAACTACAGTTTCTTCTTGATGATTATATTATCTTTATGGGATCACAAATATAATTAGTTAGTTATTAGTTACTGTTAAAGCAGTACTACACACAACTGAACAGTGACTGAGTCTGTCACTGAACAGTACACACAGTCACAGTCACACACAAACAAGTTACAATACATAAAAAAGCCCACAGACATCAAGGAGTAAATCATGGTGAAGAAAGGGTGGCACGCCACGCCACTCACCTTTATTGAGTGTGCTTTATTTTTGTATTGTGCTGTGTACTGTGTCTGTGTGACTGTACACAGTATATTTGTGATCCAATAAAGATTTACTCAAGGCTTTTCCTTCCCCTAATAATATTGGTTTGGCTTTAGTCTCACTCTCTGCACAGCACACTCATAGACAGTTACTAGACAGACACTAGAGACAGTGGGACACACACAAACAAAAACATTCAAAGGCACCACAGCCAGTCAGCCACAGTCACACACACTCACACTCAGACACACATACAAACAAAAACATTCAAAGGCAGTTAAGGCACTCAGTCTCACACACACTCACTCATAGATAGTTACCTACAAACAACATTCAAACTGGCACTCACTCACAGTCACACTCACACACTCATAAAGACAGTTAGACACAGTACACACAATCACATTGTTATTGTTAACTGGTTGGTTTAGGTTATATTAGGTTAACCCCTACAGATCTGACTGTGAATATTATTCACACAAAAAATTGTCTATTTTAAATAGACCCTTTAAGAAAGATATCATATGTTTTTGTTTATGATCCCAAATGCCATCCCACTCCCAGGCAGATCTGTAGGGGTTAACCAAATATAACCTAAACCAACCAGTTAACAATAACAATGTGATTGTGTGTACTGTCTAACTATCTTTATGAGTGAGTGTGTGTGACTGTGAGTGAGTGCCAGTTTGAATGTTGTTTGTATGTATGTATGAGTGAGTGTGTGTGAGACTGAGTGCCTTAAAGGGACAGTCTAGTCAAAACTAAACTTTCATGATTCAGATAGGGCATGCAATTTTAAACAACTTTCCAATTTACTTTTATCATCAAATTTGCTTTGTTCCCTTGGTGGTATTTTTGAAAAGCTAAACCTAGCTAGGCTCAAACTGATTTCTAAACAGTTGAAAACCGCCTCCTAGCTCAGAGCATTTTGAAAGTTTTTCACAGTTAGACTGTGCTAGTTCACATGTGTCATATAGATAACATTGTGCTCACTCCCGTGAAGTTATTTAGGAGTCTTCACTGATTGACTACACTGCATGTCTGTCAAAGGCACTTAGATAAGGAGGCTGTCTGCAAATGCTTAGATACATGGTAATCACAGAGGTAAAAAACAGAATTTATGTTTACCTGATAAATTACTTTCTCCAACGGTGTGTCCGGTCCACGGCGTCATCCTTACTTGTGGGATATTCTCTTCCCCAACAGGAAATGGCAAAGAGCCCAGCAAAGCTGGTCACATGATCCCTCCTAGGCTCCGCCTACCCCAGTCATTCGACCGACGTTAAGGAGGAATATTTGCATAGGAGAAACCATATGGTACCGTGGTGACTGTAGTTAAAGAAAATAAATTATCAGACCTGATTAAAAAAACCAGGGCGGGCCGTGGACCGGACACACCGTTGGAGAAAGTAATTTATCAGGTAAACATAAATTCTGTTTTCTCCAACATAGGTGTGTCCGGTCCACGGCGTCATCCTTACTTGTGGGAACCAATACCAAAGCTTTAGGACACGGATGAAGGGAGGGAGCAAATCAGGTCACCTAAATGGAAGGCACCACGGCTTGCAAAACCTTTCTCCCAAAAATAGCCTCAGAAGAAGCAAAAGTATCAAACTTGTAAAATTTGGTAAAAGTGCGCAGTGAAGACCAAGTCGCTGCCCTACATATCTGATCAACAGAAGCCTCGTTCTTGAAGGCCCATGTGGAAGCCACAGCCCTAGTGGAATGAGCTGTGATTCTTTCGGGAGGCTGCCGTCCGGCAGTCTCGTAAGCCAATCTGATGATGCTTTTAATCCAAAAAGAGAGAGAGGTAGAAGTTGCTTTTTGACCTCTCCTTTTACCGGAATAAACAACAAACAAGGAAGATGTTTGTCTAAAATCCTTTGTAGCATCTAAATAGAATTTTAGAGCGCGAACAACATCCAAATTGTGCAACAAACGTTCCTTCTTTGAAACTGGTTTCGGACACAGAGAAGGTACGATAATCTCCTGGTTAATGTTTTTGTTAGAAACAACTTTTGGAAGAAAACCAGGTTTAGTACGTAAAACCACCTTATCTGCATGGAACACCAGATAAGGAGGAGAACACTGCAGAGCAGATAATTCTGAAACTCTTCTAGCAGAAGAAATTGCAACTAAAAACAAAACTTTCCAAGATAATAACTTAATATCAACGGAATGCAAGGGTTCAAACGGAACCCCCTGAAGAACTGAAAGAACTAAATTGAGACTCCAAGGAGGAGTCAAAGGTTTGTAAACAGGCTTAATTCTAACCAGAGCCTGAACAAAGGCTTGAACATCTGGCACAGCGGCCAGCTTTTTGTGAAGTAACACAGACAAGGCAGAAATCTGTCCCTTCAGGGAACTTGCAGATAATCCTTTTTCCAATCCTTCTTGAAGGAAGGATAGAATCCTAGGAATCTTAACCTTGTCCCAAGGGAATCCTTTAGATTCACACCAACAGATATATTTTTTCCAAATTTTGTGGTAAATCTTTCTAGTTACAGGCTTTCTGGCCTGAACAAGAGTATCGATAACAGAATCTGAGAATCCTCGCTTCGATAAGATCAAGCGTTCAATCTCCAAGCAGTCAGCTGGAGTGAAACCAGATTCGGATGTTCGAACGGACCCTGAACAAGAAGGTCTCGTCTCAAAGGTAGCTTCCAAGGAGGAGCCGATGACATATTTACCAGATCTGCGTACCAAGTCCTGCGTGGCCACGCAGGAGCTATCAAGATCACCGACGCCCTCTCCTGATTGATCCTGGCTACCAGCCTGGGGATGAGAGGAAACGGCGGGAACACATAAGCTAGTTTGAAGGTCCAAGGTGCTACTAGTGCATCCACTAGAGCCGCCTTGGGATCCCTGGATCTGGACCCGTAGCAAGGAACTTTGAAGTTCTGACGAGAGGCCATCAGATCCATGTCTGGAATGCCCCACAGCTGAGTGACTTGGGCAAAGATTTCCGGATGGAGTTCCCACTCCCCCGGATGCAATGTCTGACGACTCAGAAAATCCGCTTCCCAATTTTCCACTCCTGGGATGTGGATAGCAGACAGGTGGCAGGAGTGAGACTCCGCCCATAGAATGATTTTGGTCACTTCTTCCATCGCCAGGGAACTCCTTGTTCCCCCCTGATGGTTGATGTACGCAACAGTTGTCATGTTGTCTGATTGAAACCGTATGAACTTGGCCCTCGCTAGCTGAGGCCAAGCCCTGAGAGCATTGAATATCGCTCTCAGTTCCAGAATATTTATCGGTAGAAGAGATTCTTCCCGAGACCAAAGACCCTGAGCTTTCAGGGATCCCCAGACCGCGCCCCAGCCCATCAGACTGGCGTCGGTCGTGACAATGACCCACTCTGGTCTGCGGAATGTCATCCCTCGTGACAGGTTGTCCAGGGACAGCCACCAACGGAGTGAGTCTCTGGTCCTCTGATTTACTTGTATCTTCGGAGACAAGTCTGTATAGTCCCCATTCCACTGACTGAGCATGCACAGTTGTAATGGTCTTAGATGAATGCGTGCAAAAGGAACTATGTCCATTGCCGCTACCATCAACCCGATCACTTCCATGCACTGAGCTATGGAAGGAAGAGGAACGGAATGGAGTATCCGACAAGAGTCTAGAAGTTTTGTTTTTCTGGCCTCTGTCAGAAAAATCCTCATTTCTAAGGAGTCTATTATTGTTCCCAAGAAGGGAACCCTTGTTGACGGAGATAGAGAACTCTTTTCCACGTTCACTTTCCATCCGTGAGATCTGAGAAAGGCCAGGACAATGTCCGTGTGAGCCTTTGCTTGAGGAAGGGACGACGCTTGAATCAAAATGTCGTCCAAGTAAGGTACTACAGCAATGCCCCTTGGTCTTAGCACAGCTAGAAGGGACCCTAGTACCTTTGTGAAAATCCTTGGAGCAGTGGCTAATCCGAAAGGAAGCGCCACGAACTGGTAATGTTTGTCCAGGAATGCGAACCTCAGGAACCGATGATGTTCCTTGTGGATAGGAATATGTAGATACGCATCCTTTAAATCCATCGTGGTCATGAATTGACCTTCCTGGATGGAAGGAAGAATAGTTCGAATGGTTTCCATCTTGAACGATGGAACCTTGAGAAACTTGTTTAAGATCTTGAGATCTAAGATTGGTCTGAACGTTCCCTCTTTTTTGGGAACTATAAACAGATTGGAGTAGAACCCCATCCCTTGTTCTCTTAATGGAACGGGATGAATCACTCCCATTTTTAACAGGTCTTCTACACAATGTAAGAATGCCTGTCTTTTTATGTGGTCTGAAGACAACTGAGACCTGTGGAACCTCCCCCTTGGGGGAAGTCCCTTGAATTCCAGAAGATAACCTTGGGAGACTATTTCTAGCGCCCAAGGATCCAGAACATCTCTTGCCCAAGCCTGAGCGAAGAGAGAGAGTCTGCCCCCCCACCAGATCCGGTCCCGGATCAGGGGCCAACATTTCATGCTGTCTTGGTAGCAGTGGCAGGTTTCTTGGCCTGCTTTCCCTTGTTCCAGCCTTGCATTGGTCTCCAAGCTGGCTTGGCTTGAGAAGTATTACCCTCTTGCTTAGAGGACGTAGCACTTTGGGCTGGTCCATTTCTACGAAAGGGACGAAAATTAGGTTTATTTTTTGCCTTGAAAGGCCGATCCTGAGGAAGGGCGTGGCCCTTACCCCCAGTGATATCCGAGATAATCTCTTTCAAGTCAGGGCCAAACAGCGTTTTCCCCTTGAAAGGAATGTTAAGTAGCTTGTTCTTGGAAGACGCATCAGCCGACCAAGATTTCAACCAAAGCGCTCTGCGTGCCACAATAGCAAACCCAGAATTCTTAGCCGCTAACCTAGCCAATTGCAAAGTGGCGTCTAGGGTGAAAGAATTAGCCAATTTGAGAGCATTGATTCTGTCCCTAATCTCCTCATAAGGAGGAGAATCACTGTCGACCGCCTTTATCAGCTCATCGAACCAGAAACATGCGGCTGTAGCGACAGGGACAATGCATGAAATTGGTTGTAGAAGGTAACCCTGCTGAACAAACATCTTTTTAAGCAAACCTTCTAATTTTTTATCCATAGGATCTTTGAAAGCACAACTATCCTCTATGGGTATAGTGGTGCGTTTGTTTAAAGTGGAAACCGCTCCCTCGACCTTGGGGACTGTCTGCCATAAGTCCTTTCTGGGGTCGACCATAGGAAACAATTTTTTAAATATGGGGGGAGGGACGAAAGGAATACCGGGCCTTTCCCATTCTTTATTAACAATGTCCGCCACCCGCTTGGGTATAGGAAAAGCTTCTTGGAGCCCCGGCACCTCTAGGAACTTGTCCATTTTACATAGTTTCTCTGGGATGACCAACTTGTCACAATCATCCAGAGTGGATAATACCTCCTTAAGCAGAATGCGGAGATGTTCCAACTTAAATTTAAATGCAATCACATCAGGTTCAGCTTGTTGAGAAATGTTCCCTGAATCAGTAATTTCTCCCTCAGACAAAACCTCCCTGGCCCCATCAGACTGAGTTAGGGGCCCTTCAGAAATATTAATATCAGCGTCGTCATGCTCTTCAGTATCTAAAACAGAGCAGTCGCGCTTACGCTGATAAGTGTTCATTTTGGCTAAAATGTTTTTGACAGAATTATCCATTACAGCCGTTAATTGTTGCATAGTAAGGAGTATTGGCGCGCTAGATGTACTAGGGGCCTCCTGAGTGGGCAAGACTCGTGTAGACGAAGGAGGGAATGATGCAGTACCATGCTTACTCCCCTCACTTGAGGAATCATCTTGGGCATCATTGTCATTGTCACATAAATCACATTTATTTAAATGAATAGGAATTCTGGCTTCCCCACATTCAGAACACAGTCTATCTGGTAGTTCAGACATGTTAAACAGGCATAAACTTGATAACAAGTACAAAAAACGTTTTAAAATAAAACCGTTACTGTCACTTTAAATTTTAAACTGAACACACTTTATTACTGCAAATGCGAAAAAACATGAAGGAATTGTTCAAAATTTACTAAATTTTCACCACAGTGTCTTAAAGCCTTAAAAGTATTGCACACCAAATTTGGAAGCTTTAACCCTTAAAATAACGGAACCGGAGCCGTTTTGAACATTAACCCCTTTACAGTCCCTGGTATCTGCTTTGCTGAGACCCAACCAAGCCCCAAGGGGAATACGATACCAAATGACGCCTTCAGAAAGTCTTTTCTAAGTATCAGAGCTCCTCTCACATGCGACTGCATGCCATGCCTCTCAAAAACAAGTGCGCAACACCGGCGCGAAAATGAGACTCTGCCTATGCTTTGGGAAAGCCCCTAAAGAATAAGGTGTCTAAAACAGTGCCTGCCGATATTATTATATCAAAATACCCAGATAAAATGATTCCTCAAGGCTAAATATGTGTTAATAATCAATCGATATAGCCCAAAAAAAGTCTACAGTCTTAATAAGCCCTTTTTGAAGCCCTTATTTACAATCGTAATAAACATGGCTTACCGGATCCCAGAGGGAAAATGACAGCTTCCAGCATTACATCGTCTTGTTAGAATGTGTCATACCTCAAGCAGCAAGAGACTGCTCACTGTTCCCCCAACTGAAGTTAATTGCTCTCAACAGTCCTGTGTGGAACAGCCATGGATTTTAGTGACGGTTGCTAAAATCATTTTCCTCATACAAACAGAAATCTTCATCTCTTTTCTGTTTCTGAGTAAATAGTACATACCAGCACTATTTCAAAATAACAAACTCTTGATTGAATAATAAAAACTACAGTTAAACACTAAAAAACTCTAAGCCATCTCCGTGGAGATGTTGCCTGTACAACGGCAAAGAGAATGACTGGGGTAGGCGGAGCCTAGGAGGGATCATGTGACCAGCTTTGCTGGGCTCTTTGCCATTTCCTGTTGGGGAAGAGAATATCCCACAAGTAAGGATGACGCCGTGGACCGGACACACCTATGTTGGAGAAAGTATATTAATATAATAGTGTTGGTTATGCAAAAACGGGGAATGGGTAATAAAGGGATTATCTATCTTTTTAAATAAGAAAAATTTTGGTGTAGACTGTCCCTTTAACTGCCTTTGAATGTTTTTGTTTGTATGTGTGTCTGTCTATGAGTGTGAGTGTGACTGTGGCTGACTGGCTGATCCCTTATGCAATATGCACTCACTGCATTGCAAACAATACTACAGGTGTGCTGTAAACAATAGCAAAACATCTACAAAACAGAGCACTTCCTGACTGGCAAACATCACAGTAACTAGAAGTAGTAATAGACATTATACAACAAGTAGCATTGAACTACTAGATTAACTAACTTTGATTATCTTTACGGAATCACAAATATATTGTTACACAACACACACACAGTCACACTCACACACAGTCAAACAATACCAAAAAAAACACACATCATAAAAAGAGTGAATCGTGGTGAAGAAGGGTGACACGCACACATGAGGTGTGTTCAGTTGTGTGTTGTTTCTTTTGTATTGTGTGTGTGTGTGTGTGACTGTGACAGAGTGACGTGGTCGGTCGTGTCGTGTTGTGTACTAATATATTTTGTGATCCAACAAAGATTTACTCAAGGTTTTAAGCTTCATTTTTCAAAAAGCTATAAGCTATAACATTAACAAATAAACAATACTGCACTGGGCAGTGGGGCACACAGCACTTTCTGGATGTGCCAAAAAACATTAAATATTATAAACCTGAATCACTACTCAGAATTATGGAATATGTAGGTTTTTCTGTAAGAACACTAGTTGATCCACATGCTCTGGTATGAGGGTGCTTCTTTTTGCCGTTACCACATCTCCTGCAGTGGAGAAAACCCGCTCTGCAGACACGCTTGTACCTGGGATACACAAGTATCGCTTTGACAAATGAGAGAGGAGGGGAAATATGACCTCATGTACATGCCACCATTTCAAAGGGTCTTCAGTGAGAGGCAAAGATGGGGCTTTACAATATTTCTCTATTTCCTCTTCAGCCTTGGCATAGGGGGTCTTGGGTTCTATTGTACCTTTAGTGTCAGTGAAAGACTGTCCCAGCAAAGTCATGAGCAGCGATGTGGACTTTCTTTTGGGAGGAGAAGGGTTATCCTCCTCGATGGGTGATTCTTCTTCCAGAGTTTCTTTTCCCTCAGGCAGTGGCACTTCATCCACGTTTGTCCTCCATGACATGTACATATGTGACGGATGATGTTGTTGTCAACGTCAAACTCTGTCAGTGTTAAAAAAACAAAAAAAACACTAAGTTGTCAAAATGTCAAGCCGCAAATGTAAAATCAACAAGTACTAGTAACTTCAACTACTTGCCATTTTGCCAACATTTGAAAACAAATTGCATTGCAGGGGATATCACTAACTGACACTTACTGTAATATATATTACACACTTAAAGGTGCAATGAAACCCAAACATTTACTTTCATGATTCAGATAGAGAATACAATTTTAAATAAACAACATAACTAACTTCTATTATTTAATTTGCTTCATACTTCTCAGATATCGTTTGTTGATGAAATAGCAATGCATTGCACACATTAGTGCACAACACAAGGAGGAGGCGATGCATTTCAACAAAGGATAAGCAAATTATATAATAGGGAAAGTTGTTTAAAATTGCATGCACTTTCTTGAATCACAAATTGGGTTTTATGGCCTTTAGTTTAGTATGTTTAAAAATGCAGCTTTTAGCCTTGTTAACTTATAAAACAGGGATTGGGTTCTTCAAATTGGCATGTGGCATCTTTTAAGAGAGCACTCAGCACATGAGCACATGCATTTGCATTGCATTGCATATTAAATTGCATATATAAAATGTATTATATTAAATAAATACTATTATATATATATATAATATAAGTGTATATTATTTAAAATATTTGCACTTCAGACCAGGCAAGGCATCCATGTGAAAAACATCTACAAGATTATTGATTGTAGTATTGTAGAGGGGCCACAGACCATCCATGTCAAAAACATGTAGATAGATAGATTAGAGTAATAGACAATATAGTATACTATTTATTTATAATAAATTTTATATATGCAATATTCAATAATGCAGCAATTATGCAGCAGCCTGAGCCTCAGTCAGTAGTAGTAGCGTTAAGTAAATAATATTGATAATTAATAATTTAATTGTACCCCTTATTGTTGTGTACCCCTTATTGTGCTCTTTCAGTAAGCTAATTAGTAATTACTAGGCAAGTAGGCATAGGCAATGGCAATTATGGCATGGCAATTATGGCATTGGCAAAATGTACGACGTTTTGGTAAATAAATAAGCTTTTAAAGTTATTAGTTTCTCACCATAGGTCTCCTCCTCTGTCTCCCACAAAATAAAAATGAGCCGGCCGTGTAACTGTATACCGCTGTGTATACTCGGAGTCGGAATCATCATCACATTCACCATCATCAATCTTGGGCAACACACAGTGAGTCCAGTCCTGCTTTGCTACTGCGTAACTTCGGCACTTCCAGAGACCGCCCATGGAGCGCCCATGTTGCTTTATTGGGTGACGTGACGTCAGAACGCTGTACCGTGCACACTTTCGCACACTTTCTGTTACTTGTCCTGGAGGCTGGTCACGTGGGTAACGTGAATCGATTCTCGCGTCTCACCGCATCGATGCAGAATCGTTTCATGCCGCATCGCGATGCATCGTCAAAACGATTATTTTTGACAGCCCTAGAGAAAACCCCCCATGTCTAAAGAGGTGCACCATTCGCATTATCAGACTGAAAATCCCCATATCTGTTAACAATAGGGTCATGTCTAAGCAACACGCTAAAGCGCGCAATACTGTAACGAAAGGCACAACACTCCGGAACAGCTACACCTGCGGGGAACTGTAGAGGCCCACCCCAAGACGAAGACCCGGGACAATAGGGCACGAGCACATTCTCAAATGAACGTCTGGACTCTGCAGACAGACAATCGCTAACAAAATCTGGAAATATCGAAAACGTGCTGCAACCTCCGGGGGGGAACACGCCACCCCACATGGAGTTACCCGCATGTGTAGAAGCCTGAATTGGAAAGGAACTCGCCTCTTGGAGAATGGGGCCCCCAGAGATGGATGGCTCAGCAGTCCCCTGATTCCCCGAACCCGAAGAACCAGGCACTCTCATATGGCATACGGAACGAAACTGGTCGACGTGTCAACGAGGCCAAACCGGAGTCATCACTGGACACAGAATCTGAATCTGAAATTAAAATAGTGTCGGTATCAGAATCCTCCCTAACTGAATCTGAAATTAGCACAGTCTCAGCTTCAGAATCCACCATAACTGGATAGAGGAAATATCAATATGGACTAAAGTATTAAAACAAAAACGGCACCTGACACCCACAATGGCTGGGGCACTCACCACCTCTTATGACCAGACCCCTGTGGACTAGAATATTTCCTTCGCCACGCGGTCAGGAATACGGAAATGGGGAACGGAGCTTAACCACACCTGAACACAAGGTGAACCGTACAGTCCAAAAAAGCGCGCCCAACCAAAAGGTTGCGTCACTTCCAAAGGCCTCAAAGTTCCACCCACAAGCCCATAAACCTCACACATAAGCAGGTTGAATCACATAACACACATGATTATAAACCCCCCTGTTCAATAACCCCCCTCAGGAGATATTAACCCTCGATTCCAAGATACTAACAGAGACTGAGACCCTTATGTCATATAGTTAGACACGCAAAGGTGGTAGCCTCTCGGGAAAACATTCACATTACAGTACATTGACGATAAAGTAAAATGAAACAATCTTACCGGAATCTACGCCGTGGAACAGGAACACAGCCTTTCAAGTGTAACGAATAGTGGCATCGCCTCCGCCATGGACTTGAGAGAAGAAAGCAGGCAGCGGAGCGAAGTTCGACAACGCCGATTGCTTGAGGAGCGGTTAATATGAGTTGGGATGGTTTCGCAGAAAGACTCTCTCTGCATCTCCGGACTCTAACTTTCATCCAAGCCCTCACTGAGAGACTGACAGCACTACTTAAAACTCCTGTCCCATGCCGAAGAGAACTACCCTCCATAAGAAACAAAAAAACAGAATTTATGTTTACCTGATAAATTACTTTCTCCAACGGTGTGTCCGGTCCACGGCGTCATCCTTACTTGTGGGATATTCTCTTCTCCAACAGGAAATGGCAAAGAGCCCAGCAAAGCTGGTCACATGATCCCTCCTAGGCTCCGCCTTCCCCAGTCATTCGACCGACGTAAAGGAGGAATATTTGCATAGGAGAAATCATATGATACCGTGGTGACTGTAGTTAAAGAAAATAAATCATCAGACCTGATTAAAAAACCAGGGCGGGCCGTGGACCGGACACACCGTTGGAGAAAGTAATTTATCAGGTAAACATAAATTCTGTTTTCTCCAACATAGGTGTGTCCGGTCCACGGCGTCATCCTTACTTGTGGGAACCAATACCAAAGCTTTAGGACACGGATGATGGGAGGGAGCAAATCAGGTCACCTAGATGGAAGGCGCCACGGTTTGCAAAACCTTTCTCCCAAAAATAGCCTCAGAAGAAGCAAAAGTATCAAATTTGTAAAATTTGGTAAAAGTGTGCAGTGAAGACCAAGTCGCTGCCTTACATATCTGATCAACAGAAGCCTCGTTCTTAAAGGCCCATGTGGAAGCCACGGCCCTAGTGGAATGAGCTGTGATTCTTTCAGGAGGCTGCCGTCCGGCAGTCTCATAAGCCAATCTGATGATGCTTTTAAGCCAAAAAGATAGAGAGGTAGAAGTTGCTTTTTGACCTCTCCTTTTACCAGAATAAACAACAAACAAGGAAGATGTTTGTCTGAAATCCTTTGTAGCATCTAAATAGAATTTTAGAGCACGAACTACATCCAAATTGTGCAACAAACGTTCCTTCTTTGAAACTGGATTCGGACACAAAGAAGGCACGACTATCTCCTGGTTAATGTTTTTGTTAGAAACAACTTTCGGAAGAAAACCAGGTTTAGTACGCAAAACCACCTTATCTGCATGGAACACCAGATAAGGAGGAGAACACTGCAGAGCAGATAACTCTGCAACTCTTCTAGCAGAAGAAATTGCAACCAAAAACCAAAACTTTCCAAGATAATAACTTGATATCAACGGAATGTAGGGGCTCAAACGGAACCCCCTGAAGAACTGAAAGAACTAAATTGAGACTCCAAGGAGGAGTCAAAGGTTTGTAAACAGGCTTGATTCTAACCAGAGCCTGAACAAAAGCCTGAACATCTGGCACAGCCGCCAGCTTTTTGTGAAGTAAAACAGATAAAGCAGAAATCTGTCCCTTCAAAGAACTTGCAGATAATCCTTTCTCCAAACCTTCTTGAAGAAAGGATAGAATCTTAGGAATTTTTATCTTGTTCCATGGTAATCTTTTAGATTCACACCAACAGATATATTTTTTCCATATTTTATGGTAGATTTTTCTAGTTACAGGCTTTCTGGCCTGAACAAGAGTATCAATGACAGAATCTGAGAACCCTCGCTTTGATAAAATCAAGCGTTCAATCTCCAAGCAGTCAGTTGGAGTGAAACCAGATTCGGATGTTCGAACGGACCTTGAACAAGAAGGTCCTGTCTCAAAGGTAGCTTCCATGGTGGAGCCGATGACATATTCACCAGGTCTGCATACCAAGTCCTGCGTGGCCACGCAGGAGCTATCAAGATCACCGATGCCCTCTCCTGATTGATCCTGGCTACCAGCCTGGGGATGAGAGGAAACGGTGGGAATACATAAGCTAGGTTGAAGGTCCAAGGTGCTACTAGTGCATCTACTAGAGTCGCCTTGGGATCCCTGGATCTGGACCCGTAGCAAGGAACCTTGAAGTTCTGACGAGAGGCCATCAGATCCATGTCTGGAATGCCCCACAATTGAGTTATTTGGGCAAAGATTTCCGGATGGAGTTCCCACTCCCCCGGATGAAATGTCTGACGACTCAGAAAATCCGCTTCCCAATTTTCCACGCCTGGGATGTGGATTGCAGACAAGTGGCAGGAGTGAGTCTCCGCCCATTGAATGATTTTGGTCACTTCTTCCATCGCCAGGGAACTCCTTGTTCCCCCCTGATGGTTGATATACGCAACAGTCGTCATGTTGTCTGATTGAAACCGTATGAATTTGGCCTTTGCTAGCTGAGGCCAAGCCTTGAGAGCATTGAATATCGCTCTCAGTTCCAGAATGTTTATCGGGAGAAGAGATTCTTCCCGAGACCAAAGACCCTGAGCTTTCAGGGGTTTCCAGACCGCGCCCCAGCCTACCAGACTGGCGTCGGTCGTGACAATGACCCACTCTGGTCTGCGGAAGCTCATCCCCTGTGACAGGTTGTCCAGGGTCAGCCACCAACGGAGTGAATCTCTGGTCCTCTGATCTACTTGTATCGTCGGAGACAAGTCTGTATAATCCCCATTCCACTGACTGAGCATGCACAGTTGTAATGGTCTCAGATGAATTCGCGCAAAAGGAACTATGTCCATTGCCGCGACCATCAAACCTATTACTTCCATGCACTGTGCTATGGAAGGAAGAAGAACAGAATGAAGTACTTGACAAGAGCTTAGAAGTTTTGATTTTCTGGGCTCTGTCAGAAAAATCCTCATTTCTAAGGAGTCTATTATTGTTCCCAAGAAGGGAACTCTTGTTGACGGAGATAGAGAATTTTTTTCTACGTTCACTTTCCACCCGTGAGATCTGAGAAAGGCCAGGACAATGTCCGTATGAGCCTTTGCTTGTGGTAGGGACGACGCTTGAATCAGTATGTCGTCCAAGTAAGGTACTACTGCAATGCCCCTTGGTCGTAGCACCGCTAGAAGGGACCCTAGTACCTTTGTGAAAATTCTTGGAGCAGTGGCTAATCCGAATGGAAGTGCCACAAACTGGTAATGCTTGTCCCGAAAGGCGAACCTTAGGAACCGATGATGTTCCTTGTGGATAGGAATATGTAGATACGCATCCTTTAAATCCACCGTGGTCATGAATTGACCTTCCTGGATGGAAGGAAGAATTGTCCGAATGGTTTCCATTTTGAACGATGGAACCTTGAGAAACTTGTTTAGGATCTTGAGATCTAAGATTGGTCTGAATGTTCCCTCTTTTTTGGGAACTATGAACAGATTGGAGTAGAATCCCATCCCTTGTTCTCCTAATGGAACAGGATGAATCACTCCCATTTTTAACAGGTCTTCTACACAATGTAAGAATGCCTGTCTTTTTATGTGGTCTGAAGACAATTGAGACCTGTGGAACCTCCCCCTTGGGGGAAGCTCCTTGAATTCCAGAAGATAACCTTGGGAGACTATTTCTAGCGCCCAAGGATCCAGAACATCTCTTGCCCAAGCCTGAGCGAAGAGAGAAAGTCTGCCCCCCACCAGATCCGGTCCCGGATCGGGGGCCAACATCTCATGCTGTCTTGGTAGCAGTGGCAGGTTTCTTGGCCTGCTTACCCTTGTTCCAGCCTTGCATTGGCCTCCAGGCTGGCTTGGTTTGAGAAGTATTACCCTCTTGCTTAGAGGATGTAGCACTTGGGGCTGGTCCGTTTCTGCGAAAGGGACGAAAATTTGGTTTATTTTTAGCCTTGAAAGACCTATCCTGAGGAAGGGCGTGGCCCTTACCCCCAGTGATATCAGAAATAATCTCTTTCAAGTCAGGGCCAAACAGCGTTTTCCCCTTGAAAGGTATGTTAAGCAATTTGTTCTTGGAAGACGCATCCGCTGACCAAGATTTTAGCCAAAGCGCTCTGTGCGCCACAATAGCAAACCCTGAATTTTTCGCCGCTAATCTAGCCAATTGCAAAGTGGCGTCTAAAGTAAAAGAGTTAGCCAATTTGAGAGCATGAATTCTGTCCATAATCTCCTCATAAGAAGAATCTTTATTGAGCGACTTTTCTAGTTCATCGAACCAGAAACACGCTGCTGTAGTGACAGGAACAATGCATGAAATTGGTTGTAGAAGGTAACCTTGCTGAACAAACATCTTTTTAAGCAAACCCTCTAATTTTTTATCCATAGGATCTTTGAAAGCACAACTATCTTCTATAGGGATAGTAGTGCGTTTGTTTAGAGTAGAAACCGCCCCCTCGACCTTGGGGACTGTCTGCCATAAGTCCTTTCTGGGGTCGACCATAGGAAACAATTTCTTAAATATAGGGGGAGGGACAAAAGGTATGCCGGGCCTTTCCCATTCTTTGTTTACAATGTCCGCCACCCGCTTGGGTATAGGAAAAGCTTCGGGGGGCCCCGGGACCTCTAGGAACTTGTCCATCTTACATAATTTCTCTGGAATTACCAAATTCTCACAATCATCCAGAGTAGATAACACCTCCTTAAGCAGAGCGCGGAGATGTTCCAATTTAAATTTGAATGTAATCACATCAGGTTCAGCTTGTTGAGAAATTTTCCCTGAATCTGAAATTTCTCCCTCAGACAAAACCTCCCTGGCCCCCTCAGACTGGTGTAGGGGCATTTCAGAACCATTATCATCAGCGTCCTCATGCTCTTCAGTATTTTCTAAAACAGAGCAGTCGCGCTTTCGCTGATAAGTGGGCATTTTGGCTAAAATGTTTTTGATAGAATTATCCATTACAGCCGTTAATTGTTGCATAGTAAGGAGTATTGGCGCACTAGATGTACTAGGGGCCTCCTGTGTGGGCAAGACTGGCGTAGACGAAGGAGGGGATGATGCAGTACCATGCTTACTCCCCTCACTTGAGGAATCATCTTGGGCATCATTTTCTCTAAATTTTGTGTCACATAAATCACATCTATTTAAATGAGAAGGAACCTTGGCTTCCTCACATACAGAACATAGTCTATCTGATAGTTCAGACATGTTAAACAGGCATAAACTTGATAACAAAGTACAAAAAACGTTTTAAAATAAAACCGTTACTGTCACTTTAAATTTTAAACTGAACACACTTTATTACTGAAAATGTGAAAAAGTATGAAGGAATTGTTCAAAATTCACCAAAATTTCACCACAGTGTCTTAGAGCCTTAAAAGTATTGCACACCAAATTTGAAAGCTTTAACTCTTAAAATAACGGAACCGGAGCCGTTTTTATATTTAACCCCTATACAGTCCCTGGTATCTGCTTTGCTGAGACCCAACCAAGCCCAAAGGGGAATACGATACCAAATGACGCCTTCAGTAAGCTTTTTATATGTATCTGAGCTCCTCACACATGCATCTGCATGCCTTACTTCCCAAAAACAACTGCGCAATAGAGGCGCGAAAATGAGGCTCTGCCTATGATTAGAGAAGGCCCCCAGTGAAAAAGGTGTCCAATACAGTGCCTGCCGGTTATTTTACATAATTCCCAAGAATAAAATAACTCCTCAAAGCTATGAAGTATTAAAAATGCTTATAAATCAATCGTTTTAGCCCAGAAAAATGTCTACCAGTCTTTAAAGCCCTTGTGAAGCCCTTTATTCTTATTTAATAAAAATGGCTTACCGGATCCCATAGGGAAAATGACAGCTTCCAGCATTACCAAGTCTTGTTAGAAATGTGTCATACCTCAAGCAGCAAAAGTCTGCTCACTGTTTCCCCCAACTGAAGTTAATTCCTCTCAACAGTACTGTGTGGAAACAGCCATCGATTTTAGTAACGGTTGCTAAAATCATTTTCCTCTTACAAACAGAAATCTTCATCTCCTTTCTGTTTCAGAGTAAATAGTACATACCAGCACTATTTTAAAATAACAAACTCTTGATTGAAGAATAAAAACTACATTTAAACACCAAAAAACTCTAAGCCATCTCCGTGGAGATGTTGCCTGTACAACGGCAAAGAGAATGACTGGGGAAGGCGGAGCCTAGGAGGGATCATGTGACCAGCTTTGCTGGGCTCTTTGCCATTTCCTGTTGGGGAAGAGAATATCCCACAAGTAAGGATGACGCCGTGGACCGGACACACCTATGTTGCAGAAACAAAAAATTAAAAATTCTGACACTTCTCTGCCAACCTCCTGGGATGAAAGGCAAAGAATGACTGGGGGATGAGGTGAGTGGGAGGAGTATTTAAGCCTTTGGCTGGGTTGTCTTTGCCTCCTCCTGGTGGCCAGGTTCTTATTTCCCAAAAGTAATGAATGCAGCTGTGGATTCTTTCCATATAAGAAGAAAAAAATGTTTTCCAGTTTTAAATCCATGTTTCATTTAAAAAGACAAATATGCAATTGCGCCCCTAGTATATTTAATTGCGCCCCTAGTATATAATGTCCCTTTAAATAGGTAGCAGGTGAAAATATGTTTACTATTCCTTTAAAAAGAACAAATAGCCTAGCACAGTCTGTAACTCATTATGTGTTATGGTGCAAACATAATCAGGACCACAATGGCTAAAGACTTTAACCGTTTTCTTGGGAGGTTCGTATTTAAAACAACTGCATCATTTATTTTAAACATTCAACAGAAATAGTTTGCTCATTTTTTTTCAGTACAATCTGTTTTCAGAATCTTGGAAACAAATCTAATCTTGTTACATAAACCACAGAAATACTCTGATAGCAAAGAAATGAAAAATAATGACTATGACACATATTTATAATTGTGTATATTGTATATGTTGAAAAAGCCAAGACTGCACATCAGTTTGATTATTACAAATGTTTTCTAAATATTTCATGTTTTCAAACGACAAGATTACCAAGTCACTCATATGACATATAAAAAAAATGACACAAAGGGAGAGTAAACACCTTGAAATTATAAGACATTTCTGTTTTATTGCTATAGAAAAATTTTAAAACAAGATAACATCTTGTTAACTGCAATTATTTTTCAATAACCAAACTCCTGTCACCAATTACCTTATTTGGAGGAGCCAATCAGGTCTTTAATCTGCAAACAATAAGGCTTGTCATGGTTATTAAGTTAGCATAAAGTAAATAGTTTTGGAGTTCTTATATGTTAAAGCCAAGTAGGGAACAATATGTAGCAGGGTAAGCCTTGATAAGTCTGCAGGGTGCATTTTCACCCCTTAGATGTAGAAAATCTACAAATTTCAGACCTAAATTACATAAAGGATTCAAAATAAATAATAAAAGTATATTGCAAAATTGTTTTATAACACATAACTAAACATTTTCTATTAAAATCTCAAGGTATTTATTGCCCCTTTAACTAGTTATGAGAACTTTAAAATGATTAGGTTGACCATATATCTGTTTTTTAGGGACTTTTCCACCCCCAAAAATTAAAAGGAACTTGAAAAGTATTAGGTTGTGCTTGAAAGAGTTGGATTTTGGCCATGGAAGTAGCATAAATGTACTGCATTAAAGGGACATTAAACCGAAAATATTTTTTTCCATGATCCAGATAAAACAAATCATTTTAGACTCCTATTATCAAATTTGCTTCATTCTCTTGGAATCTTTTGTTGATGAAGCAGCAATGCATTACTGGGAGCTAGCTGAACACATGGGGTGGACCAATGACAAGAGACATAAATGTGCAGCCACCAATCAGCAGCTAGCTTCTAGTAGTGCATAGCTGTTCCTAAGCCTACGTAGGTATGCTTTTCAACAAAGGACACCAAGAGAACCAAGAAAATTACATAATAGAAGTAAAATTGGAAAGCTGTAAAATTGCATGTTCTCTCTGAATCATAGAGGTTTCATTTTGACTTCACTATCCCTTTAACCTTGCCCTTTAGCTATAATTAACCCAGTCCCTGAGAACAACAGTTCACTGCATCTTAAGCTGTAATAGGAAAACGACAGATTGCTGAGATGTCTCCTCTTTATCACTTAATGCGCTCTCCTTTTGTCTCGTTTCGGGGAAAAAGTGCAAAGGTTAGACAAAGCGGCTTAGGAACAAGTTTGTAGTGAAGGAAAGATCCAATGAGGACTGTAAGGTTGTGGAGAAGTGGAGTGGCGGCAAGTAAGGCTAAAGTAGAGTTAATAGACACTAGCTTCATAAACCGGTTTGTTTTTTTAATTTGTAAAAAAAAAAATTCTTGCCCGCTAATACCAGATTGCAGAGGTTTGTATATAATCTTACATAACCCATCCTCATATATTTTAAAGTGATGGTAAAGTCAGTATATTCACTCTTTATAAATCGTTATTAGGTCTAAAAATATACATAATAGCACTTTGTATAAACACTAGATTACCTGCAAGTAGTCCCTTATGCCTAGTGAAAATCGCTACCTGTCAAATGTTCAACACGTTCTCTTACCGCAATAGATTTTTTTTTTGAGCTTCAGCCAATCAGCAACCTATCCAGCTGGCTCGCTGAAGTGAATAGCAGTTGGTTATGGTTATTTGCGATATTTAGGGTAGTCATCTGATGGCCCTTGCAGCCTTGTGCACGTTCGAGATAATTGTGTCCATGCGTATTTGCTCTGAAGTGTAATCCAAGTGAAGTAAGGGTAAACAGTGAATCTGAGTTGTGTTATTGATTCACTGTTTCCCTTGGAGTTTGGCCAAGATAGCTGAGAAGTGTATTTAGGTAATAAAAAGATGTTTGACAT
The DNA here is from genome assembly GCF_027579735.1 of Bombina bombina. Classification (NCBI taxonomy): domain Eukaryota; kingdom Metazoa; phylum Chordata; class Amphibia; order Anura; family Bombinatoridae; genus Bombina; species Bombina bombina. The sequence continues at coordinate 281,441,421 of NC_069500.1, read as the reverse complement.
CAAAAACACAAAAATGTTTTGTTTATTTACAACAGTGTTAACAGTGGTTGCGTGGATTGCTGCTTGCGATGTCCCTTTTGCTTTTACAAGTTAACAGTAGATTTGGTTATTCACGGTTTACTTCACTATAGACACTGTCAATCTGAGCATGCGCATTGATGTACTCCTCTGAAGCACGCAACAAATGTGACGTATAGAGTGGGTGGGACCGCTCTATACGACACTCAGATGCTGGGCAAAATATATGAGGAAGAATAGAAAAGACTATGCTCCAGTTAGATATTTTATATTATAATTATAATGAAAGCACTCATTTGTTTGTTAAAAAATACAAGCGGTTGCGGTTAACACTATAGAACTTAAGCATTAGACGTTGTGAGATGATAGATTGTTTACCATCACTTTAAATCTTGCTGACTCCATAAAGCTACAAGTTGACCATACTGTGAAGACGGGGATGGGGAACCAATGGATCCATTTTCTTAAGGAAAAATTATCCTGAATTGCTCAAATCTCCCTAGGAAGAAGTATTATAACATTTACCAATGTTTAGGAGTTAATAGTTTGAATCCAAACATATATTAGTCCTACAATGAAGTAACATAGTTTTAAAGTTTCTGTGCTCTTAATAAATCCATAAGCTCCATTTGTCAAGCTGTGTGTGAAGCATTGGAGCTCTACCAGTGCAGGTTGACTCGTATGAACCTACTACTGCAAGTTAAGAAGCAACTGTAGTATGACTGATACTTTTTAATGTCTTGGCCACCTTAGAAGTGCAGAGTAAAGTCATGTCGGACTTAATAATCTGATGTGATTGACAAGCCCTGCTCTTGTGCGATTGAAAAGCCCTGTTCTTGTGTTATTGGCTGCACAAGAGATGGTGGAATTCACAAGCAAGAAGTTGTGAAATGTAAAATTCCTGAACACAGTCAGACAAGTTCCCTTCTGGGAACCATGTCTGTTGCTTGTTAATAAAGACAACACTTTTCAAATTTGATCCTCAGAATAGAGAAATATATTAAATTATCTTAGGACTGATCTAATGTGCCAACATATATCATCTTGGGGTTATTTTAATGAAGATGATGCAGGATGAAAAACAGAATTTATGCTTACCTGATAAATTTCTTTCTTTTGCGATGTACCGAGTCCATGGATTCATCCTAACTTGTGGGATATTGTCCTTCCTGACAGGAAGTAGCAAAGAGAGCACCACAGCAGAGCTGTCTATATAGCTCCCCCCTTAACTCCACCCCCCAGTCATTCGACCGAAGGCCACGGAAGAAAACGAGAAACTCTAAGGTGCATAGGTGACTGAAGTTTACATAAAAAATACTATCTGTCTTGAATAGACAGGGCGGGCCGTGGACTTGGTACATCACAAAAGAAAGATATTTATCAGGTAAGCATAAATTCTGTTTTCTTTTGCAAGATGTATCGAGTCCACGGATTCATCCTAACTTGTGGGATACCAATACCAAAGCTTTAGGACACGGATGAAGGGAGGGACAAGACAGGAACCTAAACGGAAGGCACCACTGCTTGCAAAACCCTTCTCCCAAAAATAGCATCCGAAGAAGCAAAAGTATCAAATTTGGAAAATTTGGAAAAGGTAGGAAGCGAAGATCAAGTCGCAGCCTTACAAATCTGTTCAACAGAAGCATCATTTTTAAAAGCCCATGTGGAAGCCACCGCTCTAGAGGAGTGAGCTGTAATTCTTTCAGGAGGCTGCTGTCCAGCAGTTTCATAAGCCAAACGGATGATGCTTTTCAGCCAAAAGGAAAGAGAGGTAACCGTAGCCTTTTGACCTCTACGCTTTCCAGCATAGACAACAATCAAAGAAGATGATTGGCGAAAATCTTTGGTTGCCTGCAAATAAAACTTCAAGGCACAAACCACGTCCAAGTTGTGCAACAGACGGTCCTTCTTAGAAGAAGGATTAGGACACAGAGAAGGAACAACAATTTCCTGATTGATATTCCTGTTAGAAACAACCTTAGGGAGGAACCCAGGTTTGATACGCAAAACCACCTTATCAGCATGGAAAACAAGATACGGCCAGTCACATTGTAATGCAGATAGTTCAGAAACTCTTCAAGCTGAAGAGATAGCAACTAGAAACAGAACTTTCCAAGATAGAAGCTTAATATCTATTGAACGCATGGGTTCAAACGGAACCCCCTGAAGAACTTTAAGAACTAAATTGAGACTCCATGGCGGAGCAACAGGTTTAAACACAGGCTTAATTCTAACTAAAGCCTGACAAAAAGCCCAAACATCTGGGAAATCTGCCTGACGCTTGTGCAACAGAATAGACAAAGCAGATATCTGTCCCTTTAAGGAACTAGCGGACAATCCTTTCTCCAATCCTTCTGGGAGAAAAGACAAAATCCTAGGAATCCTGATCTTACTCCATGAGTAGCCTTTGGATTCACACCAAAAAATATATTTACGCCATATCTTATGATAGATCTTCCTGGTGACAGGCTTTCGAGCCTGAATCAAGGTATCTATGACCGACTCAGAGAAACCCCGCTTTGATAAAATCAAGCATTCTAATTTCTCTGCAACTGACTGCTTGGAGATTGATTTGGATGCTTGAATGGACCTTGAATCAAAAGGTCCCGTCTCAGTGGCAGAGTCCATGGTGGCAGAGATGACATGTCCACCAGGTCTGCATATCAAGTCCTGCGTGGCCATGCAGGCGCTATCAAAATCCCCAAAGCTCTCTCCTGTTTGTTTCTGGCAATCAGGCGCGGAAGGAGAGGGAATGGTGGAAACACATAAGCCAGGTTGAACGACCAGGGTACTACTAGAGCATCTATCAGTACTGACTGAGGATCCCTTGACCTGGATCAGAAACGAGGAAGTTTGGCGAGACGCCATCAGATCCAATTCTGGTGTGCCCCATAGCTGAACCAGTTGAGCAAACACCTCCGGATGGAGCTCCCACTCCCCCGGATGAAAAGTCTGACGACTTAGAAAATCTGCCTCCCAGTTCTCCATTTCTGGGATATAGATCGCTGATAGATGGCAAGAGTGAGTTTCTGCCCATCTGATTATCCTGGAAACTTCTATCATCGCCAAGGCACTCCTTGTTCCCCCCTGATGTTTGATATAAGCTACAATCGTGATGTTGTCCAACTGAAACCTGATGAATTCGGCCGAAGCCAGCTGAGGCCACGCCTGAAGAGCATTGAATATCGCTCTTAATTCCAGAATATTTATCGGTAGGAGGGCCTCCTCCTGAGTCCACAAACCCTGTGCTTTCAGGGAATTCCAGACTGCACCCCAGCCCAGTAGGCTGGCGTCCATCGTCACAATAACCCACACTGGCCTGCGGAAACACATTCCCCTGGACAGGTGATCCTGTGACAACCACCAAAGAAGAGAGTCTTTGGTCTCTTGATCCAGATTTATCTGAGGAGATAAATCTGCATAATCCCCATTCCACTGTTTGAGCATGCATAGTTGCAGTGGTCTGAGATGCAAGCGAGCAAACGGAACTATGTCCATTGCCGCTACCATAAGTCCAATTACCTCCATACACTGAGCCTCTGGCAGCCGAGGAATGGAATGAAGAGCTCGGCAGGTGGTTAAAATCTTTGATTTCCTGACCTCCGTCAGAAATATTTTCATGTCCACCGAATCTATCAGAGTTCCCAGGAATGGAACTCTTGTGAGAGGAATAAGAGAACTCTTTTTCACGTTCACCTTCCACCCATAAGATCTTAGAAAGGCCAACACTAAGTCCGTGTGAGACTTAGCAAGTTGGAAAGTCGACGCTTGAATTAAGATGTCGTCTAGATAAGGCGCCACTGCTATGCCCGTAGGACCGCCAGAAGGGACCCTAGCACCTTTGTGAAGATTCTTGGCACTGTGACCAACCCAAAGGGAAGAGCCACAAACTGGTAATGCCTGTCCAGAAAGGCAAACCTGAGGAACTGGTGATGATCTTTGTGGATAGGAATGTGTAGATACGCATCCTTTAGAACCACGGTAGTCATATATTGACCCTCCTGGACCATTGGTAAAATAGTCCGAATAGTCTCCATCATGAAGGATGGAACTCTTAGGAATTGGTTTAGGATCTTGAGATCTAGAACTGGTCTGAAGGTTCCCTCTTTTGTGGGAACCACAAACAGATTGGAGTAGAAACCTTGCCCCTGTTCTGTTTTCGGAACTGGGCAGATCACTCCCATGGTAAAAAGGTCTTCTACACAGCGTAAGAACGCCTCTCTTTTTGTCTGGTTTACAGACAATTGAAAAAGATGGAACCTCCCCCTTGGAGGAGAATCTTTGAAATCTAGGAGATACCCCTGGGTTACAATTTCTATGGCCCAGGAGCCCTGAACGTCTCTTGCCCAGGCCTGAGCAAAGAGAGAAAGTCTGCCCCCTACTTGAACCGGTCCCGGATCGGGGGCTACCCCTTCCTGCTGTCTTAGTGGCAGCAGCAGGCTTTTTTGGCCTGTTTACCCTTGTTCCAAGCCTGGTTAGGTCTCCAGGTTGACTTGGATTGAGCAAAGTTCCCCTCTTGCTTTGAAGCAGGGGAAGAGGAAGCGGGACCACCCTTGAAGTTTCGAAAGGAACGAAAATTATTTTGTTTGGTCCTTGTCTTATTTGACTTATCTTGAGGGAGGGCATGACCCTTCCCTCCAGTGATGTCTGAAATGATCTCTTTCAGTTCAAGCCGGATAGGGTCTTACCTTTGAAAGGGATGGTCAAAAGCTTAGATTTAGAAGACACATCAGCTGACCAGGACTTAAGCCATAACGCTCTTCGTGCTAAAATGGCAAAACCTGAATTCTTTGCCGCTAACTTAGCAAGATGAAAAGCGGCGTCTGTAATAAAAGAATTAGTCAACTTAAGGGCCTTAATTCTGTCCAAAATATCATCTAGTGGGGTCTCCATCTGAAGAGCCTCTTCTAGAGCCTCAAACCAAAAAGCAGCTGCAGTGGTTACCGGAACAATGCACGCTATAGGTTGAAGAAGAAAACCCTGATGAACAAAAAATTTCTTTAGGAGACCCTCTAACTTTTTAACCATAGGATCAATGAAAGCACAACTGTCTTCAATAGGTATAGTTGTACTCTTAGCCAGAGTAGAAATAGCTCCCTCCACCTTAGGGACTGTCTGCCATGAGTCCTTTATGGTGTCAGAAATGGGGAACATTTTCTTAAAAACAGGAGGGGGAGCGAACGGAATACCTGGTCTATCCCACTCCTTAGTAACAATGTCCGAAATCCTCTTAGGGACCGGAAAAACATCAGTGTAAACAGGAACCTCTAAATATTTGTCCATTTTACACAATTTCTCTGGTTCGACAATAGGGTCACAATCATCCAGAGTAGCTAAAACCTCCCTGAGCAATAAACGGAGGTGCTCTAGCTTAAATTTAAATGCCGTCATATCTGAATCTGTCTGAGGGAACATCTTTCCTGAATCAGAAATCTCTCCCTCAGACAGCAAATCCCTCATCCCTACCTCAGAATATTGTGAGGGAATATCGGATACGGCTACTAAAGCGTCAGAAGGCTCAGCATTTGTTCTTAACCCAGAGCTACTGTGCTTCCCTTGCAACCCTGGCAGTTTAGTTAAAACCTCTGTGAGGGTAGTATTCATAACTGAAGCCATATTTTGCAAGGTGAAAGAATTAGACGCACTAGAAGTACTTGGCGTCGCTTGTGCGGGCATAACTAGTTGTGACACTTGGGGAGAAATAGATGGCAAAACCTGATTTCCTTCTGTCTGAGAATCATTTAATGCCAAATTCTTATAAAAATCAATTCAAAATATGCTGTTTTACATATTAGTACAATTGGGACACATTCTTAGAAGGGGTTCCACAATGGCTTCTAAACAAATTGAACAATGAGTTTCCTCAGTATCAGACATGTTTAACAGGCTAGTAATGAAGCAAGCAAGCTTGGAAAACACTTTATTTAATGAAAAAAAACACATTTTGCAAAAACGGTATTGTACCTTTAAGAGAAAAAAAGGCATACACAAAACAGGTTAAAATTGCTTCAACAATTCCGAAATTTTAACAGTGTACCCACTAAGCTTTAGAAGGATTGCATCACAAGTAAAAAAGCAATAGACCCCCAAATGAAAAAAACAGATTGATAATTGTCTAAAACCGGTTAAAACCCCATAAAGCACCTTGCCACAGCTCTGCTGTGGCCTTACCTGCCCTTAGGAAGTGATAATATGGGGTTTAAAGCTTCAATTAGTCCCTCAGAAGACTATCAGGACCTCAGGAGAAGTTGCTTGCTGCTTGTTAATGTAGGCCCCGCCCACCTCCCTTGATGTTGCTGGTGCCTACACAAAACTAACAAACCCTGCCTGAAAGCCATGTGGGTTATAAACAACCCCAAAGAACCCTCAAGCAAATGTCCCATAAAACAGAAAACATTACTCCCAGACACAAATTCACATAACAAACTGAGTGCCCACAAAAAATTAACCCTTTATGCAAGCTAGTAAAAACCTCTGATAACACTAGGATTACTGCTTACCCTTCCCCAAATGGGGACACTGTCAGCCTTTCTGAGTTAACACAGTCTCAGATCATCGTCCTCCAGGCAGAAATCTTCATCTATGGCCTGCCTGAGAGTAAATAGTACAACACCGGTACCATTTAAAAATAACATACACTTGATTGAAGATAAAATAAAACTAACAGTTTAACACCTCTTACCCTTCCTGCTTAGAGCCAGCAAAGAGAATGACTGGGAGGTGGAGTTAAAAGGGGAGCTATATAGACAGCTCTGCTGTGGGGCTCTCTTTGCTACTTCCTGTCAGGAATTGACAATATTCCAAAGTTAGGATGAATCCGTGGACTCGGTACATCTTGCAAAAGAAATATATACATATGTGAGCATTTTTTAATAGCAATACACAATCACTATTTCACCTTCATATACATTTAAGGCAGTGGGAAACTACAAATAACAAAGTAATAATTTTACGAATTGTTAAAATGTTTTAATTGCTAAAATATTAAAAAGTTTTACACAATTAGGAATTCTGAACCATCTAAACTCATTCAGATGAGTGTGTGTATTCACCCTCATATCCTTGCAAACATTTCCAAAGAAATTTATATGAATTATTTCTTCAGATCTGAGAAAAACAGAATTTATGTTTACCTGATAAATTACTTTCTCCAACGGTGTGTCCGGTCCACGGCGTCATCCTTACTTGTGGGGATATTCTCTTCCCCAACAGGAAATGGCAAAGAGCCCAGCAAAGCTGGTCACATGATCCCTCCTAGGCTCCGCCTACCCCAGTCATTCGACCGACGTTAAGGAGGAATATTTGCATAGGAGAAACCATATGATACCGTGGTGACTGTAGTTAAAGAAAATAAAATATCAGACCTGATTAAAAAACCAGGGCGGGCCGTGGACCGGACACACCGTTGGAGAAAGTAATTTATCAGGTAAACATAAATTCTGTTTTCTCCAACATAGGTGTGTCCGGTCCACGGCGTCATCCTTACTTGTGGGAACCAATACCAAAGCTTTAGGACACGGATGAAGGGAGGGAGCAAATCAGGTCACCTAAATGGAAGGCACCACGGCTTGCAAAACCTTTCTCCCAAAAATAGCCTCAGAAGAAGCAAAAGTATCAAACTTGTAAAATTTGGTAAAAGTGTGCAGTGAAGACCAAGTCGCTGCCCTACATATCTGATCAACAGAAGCCTCGTTCTTGAAGGCCCATGTGGAAGCCACAGCCCTAGTGGAATGAGCTGTGATTCTTTCGGGAGGCTGCCGTCCGGCAGTCTCGTAAGCCAATCTGATGATGCTTTTAATCCAAAAAGAGAGAGAGGTAGAAGTTGCTTTTTGACCTCTCCTTTTACCGGAATAAACAACAAACAAGGAAGATGTTTGTCTAAAATCCTTTGTAGCATCTAAATAGAATTTTAGAGCGCGAACAACATCCAAATTGTGCAACAAACGTTCCTTCTTCGAAACTGGTTTCGGACACAGAGAAGGTACGATAATCTCCTGGTTAATGTTTTTGTTAGAAACAACTTTTGGAAGAAAACCAGGTTTAGTACGTAAAACCACCTTATCTGCATGGAACACCAGATAAGGAGGAGAACACTGCAGAGCAGATAATTCTGAAACTCTTCGAGCAGAAGAAATTGCAACCAAAAACAAAACTTTCCAAGATAATAACTTAATATCAACGGAATGTAAGGGTTCAAACGGAACCCCCTGAAGAACTGAAAGAACTAAATTGAGACTCCAAGGAGGAGTCAAAGGTTTGTAAACAGGCTTGATTCTGACTAGAGCCTGAACAAAGGCTTGAACATCTGGCACAGCTGCCAGCTTTTTTTGAAGTAACACAGACAAGGCAGAAATCTGTCCCTTCAGGGAACTTGCAGATAATCCTTTTTCCAATCCTTCTTGAAGGAAGGATAGAATCTTAGGAATCTTAACCTTGTCCCAAGGGAATCCTTTAGATTCACACCAACAGATATATTTTTTCCAAATTTTGTGGTAAATCTTTCTAGTTACAGGCTTTCTGGCCTGAACAAGAGTATCGATAACAGAATCTGAGAACCCTCGCTTCGATAAGATCAAGCGTTCAATCTCCAAGCAGTCAGCTGGAGTGAGACCAGATTCGGATGTTCGAACGGACCCTGAACAAGAAGGTCTCGTCTCAAAGGTAGCTTCCATGGTGGAGCCGATGACATATTCACCAGATCTGCATACCAAGTCCTGCGTGGCCACGCAGGAGCTATCAAGATCACCGACGCCCTCTCCTGATTGATCCTGGCTACCAGCCTGGGGATGAGAGGAAACGGCGGGAACACATAAGCTAGTTAAACACTAAAAAACTCTAAGCCATCTCCGTGGAGATGTTGCCTGTACAACGGCAAAGAGAATGACTGGGGTAGGCGGAGCCTAGGAGGGATCATGTGACCAGCTTTGCTGGGCTCTTTGCCATTTCCTGTTGGGGAAGAGAATATCCCCACAAGTAAGGATGACGCCGTGGACCGGACACACCTATGTTGGAGAAATATGTATTCAATATTAAAAAAAAATCCCTTTGCCTCATCCTGTGATGTGTGTAGAGATAACTAGCTTCTAGGCACACACCACAGACTCTCCACCTTTTTAATTTCAATCTTTCTTGAAAAATTTGAGACCTTAGAAAGGACATGCTTCTTTGATTTTATAATATATTCAAGTCTGAATAATCATTACTATATCTAGTTCAATATTTATCCCAATCCATGTACATAAACTGAATGAATAATAACCAGACTCCTGCTGAGCTACAAACTGTTCTTATATAAAATTTTAAAAAAGCACATACAGACATTACTGTTTGAGAAGATGGTAATTTATAGAATGTTTCCATATGTGTAAGGATGGATATTTGCAAATTATTATCATGACAATCATATTTATAAAGAGCCAACAGATTTCCAATAAAATTATGTGCATGATGAATAAGTAACATTTTCAAAAAGATACAAAAATAATAAAGGGTCAGAGGGCCCTGTCTATGAGTTTTCATCTGATGTTCACCTCCTATATGCAATCTAAAGGAATAGTGGATTTACAAGATTACAAGCTAAATAAATACAAGTAGAGCAGTAGAAACTTAAAGGACCAGTTAACACAGTAGAGTTGCATAATCAACAAATGCAAGATAACAAGACAATGCAATAGCACTTAGTCTGAACTTCAAATGAGCAGTAGATTTTTTTTCTGACAATTTTAAAAGTTATGTCTTTTTCCACTCCCCCTGTACCATGTGACAGCCATCAGCCAATCACAAATGCATACACGTACCATGTGACTGCCATCAGTCATTCACAAATGCATACACACTTATTCTTGCACATGCTCAGTAGGAGCTGGTGACTCAAAATTTTAAATATAAAAAGATTGTGCAGATTTTCTTAATGGAAGTAAATTGGAAAGTTGTTTAAAATGGCATGCTCTATCTGAATAATAAAAGTTTAATTTTGATTGAGTGTCCCTTTAAGTTCAGGAATCTAAGATAAGATCACATCTATGGCTCAGAACTGCCAGCATATCCATCATTTTGGAAATTCTCTTTAGCTCAATATGATTTGGGATACTCATTAGGCTTACTTAAAGGGACAGTCTACTCCAGAATTTTTACTGTTTAAAAAGATAATCATTTTATTATCCATTCCCCTGTTTTGTATAACCAACACGGTTATATTAATATACTTTTTACCTCTGTGATTAACTTGTATATAAACCTCTGCAGACTGCCCCCTTATTTCAGTTCTTTTGACAGCCTTGAATTTTAGCTAATCAGTGCTGACTCATAAATAACTCCACAGGAGTGCACACAGTGTTATCTATATGCACACATAAACTAGCGCTGTCTAGCAGTGAAAAACTGTAAAAATGTATTGAGATAAGAGGTGGCCTTCAAGGCTTTATAAATTAGCATATGAGCCTACCTAGGTTTAGCTTTCAACAAAGTATACAAAGAGTATAAAGCAGATTTGATGATACAAGTAAATTGGAAAGTTGTTTAAAATTGCATACCCTATCTGAATCCTGAAAGTTTAATTGACTAGACTGTCCCTTTAATGAATAATAGGTTGTCTAAGTGACAAAGTGTAACATTTTCCTAAAATTCTAACTTTTATTCCACCCTAGATTGAGCAAGTACGTAAACCTTAAAAATAAAAACTTTTGAAAGTTAAGGACTCCCATTTCATAAAAATTGTCATTAAATGATTGTGTTTTGCCAGTTTTATACCAGAAGGAGGGACTTAGCAAAACTTCACAGAAGGATAAAATACAAGGAGTAAAATACACCAATACATCCAAAACTGAGATTACATTGTACAATCATCTATCGCTTAACTGCGTGAATACGGAAAGCAATAATGTGTTGTCCTTCTGGGTGCACATCGTTCTGATGAAGATTCTACAGACACCTGCACTGCAGTGAGGAAAGGAGACTGCAGTCTCCTCCCCCATTGCCATCTGTAGCTGAAACATATCCATGGTACTACCAAGTGTGTGCATGGTAACTTCACAGGGAACAAGGAAATCTCTGCAGTTACAGAGTTTTCCTTCTTTCTAAAGTTGCCGTTGGTGGATAGCTTTAAAAGTCCATATAGCGAAAACACACAGAACAAGAAAGATGGCAATAATCTGAATGGTGGTGGGGAGGGGGGCTACGGCAGAATATCTCACCCTCTGATTTAATTAGAGGCGTATGAATCCCCTTATGTGAAAGATAGTTACAATCATCAATCTAAATCAGCACTGAAAACATAAAATACTTTTGATATATAATTACATTTGTGTATGATATATGATTCTAATAATTGTTACTGGTAAATACCCATATCACTTCGTTTCATCAGCTATAAAAAATGTATTTCCAGGACATACAAAGAATTACGATCTATCCCTCTACTTGTTCGTTTTTTCTGATGAATTACAACACATTAAAGCCCTAGACAAAAAGCATTTAGGTCCTGCCAACATATTGTTTATATCGCTTCTGAAGTGTAAAAAAATGCGGAGATGCCTAAGATGAAAGTAACTGCCAAGGATTAGTAGGAGTGTTCCTGTAACTTTTGGACTTAATAGGGTTACCAGATGGAAAATCTCTCACACATTCAACCTCTGAAAGTCTTGGAGTTTAGCCAAAGGGGGAAAAAAATGCTCGTATTCATTGATTATGATGCTGGGTTATTAAAGGGACAGTAAAGTCAAAATTACAAAATTATCATGATTTGGATAGAACATGTCAAACTTTCAAATTTTCTTTTATTATAAAATTTGTTTTGTTCTCTTGGTATCCTGTGTGAAGAGTAAACCCAGGTGGGCTCATAAGACTCCAGGAGAATGCACGTGTCCTTAGCAGTCTATGGCAGCAATATTTGTAACATTGTATAACATTTTTAAAAACAATGTTGCAAACAATATTTCCATAGACTGCTAAAGACACATGTACTCTCCTGAAGTTCTATGAGCCCAACTAAATTTACTCTTCAACAAATAATAAAAAGAGAACAAAGCAAATTTTATAAGCAAATTGGAAAGTTGTTTCAAATTACATGCTCCATCTAGACCATGAAAGTTTAACAACTTTACTGTCCCTTTAAGCCAAATCACTCTATTATAGTATCTATATGGCTATTCTAATAAAATTGTCATTTTGACACTGTGAATTCTGCAAAGTTGGAAGTATAATCTCTCTGTTATTTATTATAGTAAGCAAGATTTAGTGACCATTTTAATTTATTTTTCCATCGATTTGCTGTGAAGAATCTCTCCATAAAAATCTGACTTCAAAGTAGTTTTGCACATTGCAGGGAACTTCCTTCAACTGGGAGTTCAATACATTATTTTAGGTATCTTTGAACATTGTTGTGATTATTGTATATATTTTGCATAACTCACAAATGAATAGGTTCACTTCACTTCAAAACGTATAATTTGTGTAAGAACAGTAAACTCCTTATTCTGGAATTCCAATGGAAAGAACTACAATTCCTCATTCATGACATCTAGTAACCATCTAATTATTCACAAGGGGCATATTGCTTTCTCCTTAGCACATTTAGCGAAGACTGATAAGACTTCTCTTTTAATCTTGCCACATTTGATATATGAAAGCCCAAAAACTTTAGTATTAACAGCTCCAAAATTAATAATTAAAAACTGGATCAAGCCCAATTCAAAGACATTTAAATAACACCATGTTGTTTTAGAATCTACATGCTATATTCATTAGACACCTAACATGAAGAAAATTCTGCCTCTGAAATGGTGTAGACATTGCAAAGACATTTAAGAATTGTTAGCAGAATAACATATTGCTCTTAAAGGAAGTCAAACAGGAAATAAATTACATATATAATTATGTATTTGATGCAAAGATTAGACTAAAAATAGAATGCAGATGTGTGTTTTTTAAATTATATTAGTTGTTTAAATATTAAAGATATAAGTGTAAAAATGTAGTTTCTATGAAGGTCTTTAGTTTGTATAAAGTAATGGGTAAATACCATTTTGGATCCTAAGTTTTCCTGTTACCTATCTGTTTTGCTGAGTTAAGGGAAACAAGGATTGTTAAAGGGACACTGAACCCAAATTTTTTTCTTTCGTGATTCAGATAGAGCATGCAATTTTAAGCAACTTTCTAATTTACTCCTATTATCAATTTTTCTTCGTTCTCTTGCTATCTTTATTTGAAAAAGAAGGAATCTAAGCTATTTTTTGGTTCAGCCCTGGACAGCACTTGTTTATTTGTCGGTTAAATGAATCCACCAATCAGCAAGAAAAACCCAGGTTGTTCACCAAAAATGGGCCGGCATCTAAACTTACATTATTGCTTTTCAAATAAAGATACCAAGAGAATGAAGAAAATTTGATAATAGGAGTAAATTAGAAAGTTGCTTAAAATTGCATGCTTTATCTGAATCATGAAAGAAAACATTTGGGTTAGGGTCCCTTTAAAGTAACTATCTAACAGGGTTTCCACACAGTCTTGATTGCATACTCTCTTTTATACCTGTCCCTAATTGTCTTCAGTGAACTAAAAGATAAGGAGAAAACCTAGGTTTCAACATGGCGGTGTCCTTACTTACATAGGAAGTCAGTGGAATTGAGAAAACCAACAATATTCAGCGTTAAATGACAATATAGAGAGATAAAATAAATAATGAAAGTATACTACAAAGTGTTTTCCAACACATAATTAAACATTTTAAATTACAATATTAAACTGTTTAACTTCCCTTTTATATACCCCCAACTGTCCCGATTTTCGCGGGACAGTCCCGATTTTAAGGGTCTGTCCCGTTGTCCAGGGTTGCTTGCCATCTGTCCCGCATTGCCCCATGCATTTTTAAATTCTATTGGGCCCATACTTAGAAGCAGCTGGCTTTTCTCTCCCAGGGTTAGATACCTGTTAGATGCCCTGTGGAAAAGGAATGGTGTGTGGGAATTTTTTTTAAGCCCCATCCCTGCTCCTGCCCATCACATATCACACTTTTGCCGTGGGGGGTCCATCTTTTGAATTTTGAACTGTTGGGAGGTATGTATGTGGGCTAGCAAAAACATTAATTGGAATGGCACACATGGAGAACTTTTTGTAGCTGAGCACTCTACATACAATTATATGTGGCATATTAACATGACAAGAGGATGAAAGTAAATTGTGTGGTTTTTTTTAAATAAAATGTGATCACATGCACAACATAATTACATTTGAAATAAGCAATCTTTGAAAAAAAATGATATTTCAACATAACTTCAAAGATATCACATTTACTATAGATGTTGATAGATGTCTTACGCTTCAATGAACTGGCTCAAAAGAAAAACATACACTGGAGATGTCTCTAGACATTCTTAGTGAATCCAGTTCAGAGGCCTTGACAGATGTCATCATTTGGTTGGGCTTTATAATATGAAGGATTAACTTATAAAATTCAAAAACAGATATTTAAATGCATTCTTCCAATTTCAGGTAAATCAAGCATGTTCAGCAATCATACTCCCTTAAAAAAAAATAATATATATATATATATATATATATATATATATATATATATATATATATATATATATATATATATATATATATGTGTGTATGTATATATATATTATATAATAAATACATAAATGTATGAATTTTTTCCAGCTCACCATATGATATTCGGAAAAATTGACATATTCTTCTTATAAAATATTTGAATTACCATCTTTTTCAATGCACAATGAGAGAGGGCTCATTTTAATTTTTATTCAGATATTCTGCAGTATGCTGAGTGGTATTAAGGTATAAGTAATGGCTTATATCTGAATTACAGGCTTTTAAGCAACGTTAAGAGAAAAACATTGTAAAGGGATGTACTTGCGCGTTCTTTTTTTAGCAACTACTGCTTGCATGCATGTTAGAAAATAATTTGTCTTTACAATGTGTACCAGGAAATTTTGGAATCTTCAGAATGAGAAGCATTTTTTAATATTATACTTAATCTCTCAGCCTGTTATTTTTAAAGGTCAGATTAAAAGCAGTTTTGACAGTATTTTCAAGTTATGGTGCCCATACATTATTAATGGAAAAATGACTAAAATAAGAAAGGTGCACTAATTCGTCAAGTTACACCACTACCAAGTAGCATGGATTTTGTATATAAAGAGTTCTGTATTTAAAGGAACAAGTCATTTTTATATGTGCATAGTTTATAAAAGCAATAAACAGGACAGTCAACCTTACCTTGTATCTAAGCCTCTTGACTGCCCCTTATCACATGCCTATTTATTATCTATTGACTTACATTTTAGCCAATTAGTGCAGTGTCATCCATAACCCACAGGCGTGAGCACAGTGTTATCTATATGGCCCACATGAACTAGCTGTCTCCTGTTGCGAAAAGCTAATAAAAAAGCATGTGATAAGAGGCTGTGTGTAGTGGCTTAGAAACAGGCAGAAATTTAGAGGTTTAAATGTTATAAATATATTAATAGAACAATGTTGGTTGTGCAAAGCTGGAGAATGGGTAGTAAAGGCGTTATCTATCTTTTTAAACAATAACAATTTTGTTAAACATTTAAAGATGCCACTTTGCTAGGAAACCTTGTATTGCATTGGCTCCCGAGTACTGACTTATCTATTCAGCTGTAGCCATTTAGGAACATGTACAAACTAGATGTGCACAATCTTTACATTTGCACACTTCCTAAAGGGCACCAGCTTCCACTGAACATGTGCAAGAAATCGCCTATATGCATTTTGTGATTAGCTGATGGATGTCACATGATGCAGTGGGAGGTAAACTAGAGAAGAAATATCCTACTCATATGAAAGTCAAACTAACTAAGCATTTGTACATTGTCTTTTTATTGTGCATTTACTAATTATGTTTTTTTACTGTGTTTGGTGGTCCTTTAATGAGGCACCAAATGTGGACATACTAGTTAACTGCAAATATGTGGATATACAATGTATATATAAATATATATATATATATATATATATATATATATATATTATATATATGTATGAACAGAACAACATTGTCAATACTTTATTATAAAAAATATTTATAGTAAAATGTATTAGATTTTGCGTTGCATGAAGCATATGTATATATGCTTATGGATCAGTGTGGATAAAAATCAATTAAAAATAAAAATAAACAGATTTTTTTTTATTTAAATTAGATTTCATTTTATTAATTTAAATAGGATTTTTTTTTTACATAAAATATTTTTTTTTGAGAAAAAATGATTTATTTTTTTTAATGATGTAGCATGAGGCAGTGTATTAATGGATATGTTTATTTTTTATATTATTGTTTTTTAGGGGGAGGGTAAATTAATTCCATTAATTCATTTACAATGTCCTTTTCTCCCAGGTTTCTGTGATATTATATGGGGAATTTTACTGCCTGGAAGATATTTTCACATATTCTTGATTTTGTAGTTCTCAAAACTGTGAATTTGTGTCAGCATATATAACATGCCCCTTCTTCATAGCAAAGATGTTATTAAATGAACATGGAAATGAGAAACATAACCCCAAACTGGCTTCTGTTATAATATAGTCTTCATTCTCTTGGTATATTTTGTTGAAGTAGCAGCAATGCCCTACTGGGAGCTAGCTGTACACATTAGATGAGCTAATGACAAGAGGCATATATGTGCAGCCACCAATCAGTGCGTTGCTGCTCCTGAGCCTCCCTATGTATGCTTTTTAAACAAGGATACCAAGAGAATAAAGTCAAATTAGATAATAGAATTACATTTGATAGTTGTTTAAAACTGCAAGTTCTATCTGAATTATGAAAGTTTAACTTTATCTTTACTGTCCATTTAATCCCTATTATTCCCCGGCAATTCTATGTACATAGCATAAACCCCTTACTAAGTTTCAATGATTCACACCCCCTGCTAGCGGCTGCGAATGTGCAGGGGACGGCATTGCACAAACATTTCATAAGAAATGCTTCTTGTGCAATGTTAAATGCCGACAGTGTATGCAGTCGGCATTTAGCGATGTCGGGCGTACATGATTCGCTACAGCGAATCATGTCCGCCCGGCACTTGTTAAATCTACCCCAAACTCATTGTTTTAATTAGATAAAACCATTTACATTGTTATTATTAGGGTAATGATTATTATTCCCCTTAAAATAAAGTACAGCTGAAAACTTGATCAAATATAAATGATTTACCTATTAAACTGGAGATCACTTCCCAATAATTTCATTATTATCTATGTACTTCATTATAATGGTATATAACTCAATCATTAATGTTCTGATATAACTGGAAAAAAAATCTGAAAAGTTATTATTCTGAAACTGAAACCTTTACGTAGAAAAAGGGAAATTTATTCTTACCTGATAAATTTGTTTCTTTTACGATACAATGAGTCCACAGATTTCATCCTTACTTGTGGGATATCGCCTCCTGGTCAGCAGGAGGCAAAGAGCTCCACAACAGAGCTGTATAAATAGCTCCTCCATTCCCTCCCCACCCAGTCATTCGACCGAAGTTAGGAAGAGAAAGGAAAAGCTAAGGAGCAGAGGTGACTGAAGTTTAACAAAAAGAAAGACCTGTCTCATAACAACAGGGAGGGCCGTGGACTCATCGTATCGTAAAAGAAACAAATTTATCAGGTAAGAATAAATTTCCCTTTTCTTTTTACAAGATACGATGAGTCCACGGATTTCATCTTTACTTGTGGGATACAATACCAAAGCAATAGGACACGGATGAAACGGGAGGGACAAGACAGGGAACCTAAATGGAAGGCACCGCTGCTCGAAGAACCTTCCTCCAAAAAACAGCCTTGGATGAGGCAAAAGTATCAAATTTGTAAAATTTTGAAAAAGTGTGAAGAGAAGACCAAGTCGCAGCTTTGCAAATCTGTTCCACAGAAGCATCATGTTTAAATGCCCATGAGGAAGCCACAGCCCTAGTGGAATGAGCCGTAATACGTTCAGGAGGCTGCTGTCCAGCAGTCTCATATGCAACACGAATGATACTCTTCAGCCAAAAAGAAAGAGAGGTAGCCGTAGCTTTCTGACCCCTACGCTTCCCAGAAAAACAAACAAACAGGGAAGAAGAAAAAACTTCAAGGCACGAACCACATCCAAATTATGTAACAGTCGCTCCTTCTTAGAAGAAGGGTTAGGACATAAGGAAGGAACAACAATTTCCTGATTAATATTTTTATTTGAAACAACCTTAGGAAGAAAACCAGGTTTGGTACGCAACACTACCTTATCCGCATGAAAAATAAGATAAGGAGAATCACATTGTAATGCGGAAAGCTCAGAAACGGCAACCAAAAATAAAACTTTCCAAGACAATAACTTATTATCTATGGAATGCATAGGGTCAAATGGAACCCCTTGAAGAACATTAAGAACTAAATTCAGACTCCAAGGAGGAGCAATTGGTCTAAACACAGGCCGGATTCTAGTCAGAGCCTGACAAAAGGATTGAACACCTGGAACATCTGCCAGACGCCTGTGAAGCAAAATAGACAAAGCAGAAATCTGTCCCTTTAAGAAACTTGCTGACAACCCTTTCTCCAATCCTTCTTGGAAAAAAAGATAAAATCCTAGGAATCCTAACCCTACTCCACGAGTAGCCCTTGGAGTCGCACCAATAAAGATATTTACGCCATATCTTATGGTAAATTTTTCTAGTAACAGGCTTGCGTGGCTGAATCAATGTATCAATGACCGAATCAGAAAACCCTCGCTTAGATAAAATAAAGCGTTCAATCTCCAAGCAGTCAGCTGCAGAGAAATTAGATTTGGATGATGGTAGGGTCCCTGAATGAGAAGGTCCTGCCTCAATGGAAGCTTCCACGGTGGCAGAGATGACATGTCCACCAGATCGGCATACCACGTCCTGCAAGGCCAGAAAGGCAAACCTCAGGAACTTGTGATGATCTCTGTGGATAGGAATATGAAGATATGCATCCTTTAAATCTACGGTAGTCATAAATTGACCCTCCTGGATCAATGGAAGAATTGTCCGAATAGTCTCCATCTTGAAGGATGGAACTCTGAGAAACTTGTTTAGACTTTTGAGATCTAAAATGGGTCGGAACGTTCCCTCTTTTTTGGGAGCTACAAATAGATTTGAGTAAAACCCCTGCCCCTGTTCCTGTATTGGAACGGGGCAAATGACTCCCATGGAGGAGAGGTCTCTTACACAGCATAAGAATGCCTCTGTTTTTACCTGGTCTACAGACAATCGTGAAAAAAGAAACCTTCCTCTGGGGAAGGAATTTTTGAACTCCAACTGATATTCTTGAGACACGATATCTAGTGTCCAGAGATCCTGAACGTCTCTTATCCAAGCCTGGACAAAGAGAGAACGTCTGCCCCCTACTAGATCCGGTCCCGGATCGGGGGCCGCCCCTTCATGCTGTCTTGGTAGCAGCAGCAGGCTTCTTGGGTTGTTTATCCTTGTTCCAAGCCTGGTTGGGTCTCCAGGTGGACTTGGCTTGAGAAAATTCCCCTTCCTGTTTAGCAGAAGAGGGGATTCCCTTGAAATTTCGAAAGGAAGGAAAATTACTCTGTCGTCCCCTTTGCTTAGATGTTTTATCTTGAGGGAGGAGGTGACCCTTAACTCCCGTAATGTCAGAAATGATCTCCTTCAAGTCAGGCCCGAACAGGGTCTTTCCCTTGAAAGGAATAGCCAAGAGCTTAGATTTCGAGGACACATCCGCAGACCAAGACTTTAACCATAAGGCTCTTCGGGCTAAGATGGAGAATCCTGAATTCTTAGCCGCCAATTTGGTGATCTGAAAGGAGGCATCCGTAATAAAAGAATTAGCCAGCTTAAGGGCCTTGATTTTATCCTGTATTTCTTCTAAAGAAGTATCAGTCCTAAGAGACTCTTCTAGAGCGTCAAACCAAAAGGCAGCCGCAGTTGTGACTGTTACAATGTAGGCCGTCGGTTGCAATAAATACCCCTGGTGAACATATAGTTTTTTGAGAAGACCCTCCAACTTCTTATCCATGGGGTATTTGAAAGCACAACTGTCCTCAATAGGGATAGTCGTACGTTTAGCCAGGGTAGATATAGCTCCCTCCACCTTAGGGATCGTCGGCCAAGAATCCCGCACAGTGTCAGTTATAGGGAACATTTTCTTAAATATAGGAGAAGGGGAGAAGGGGATACCCGGTCTTTCCCATTCCCTAGCAATAATTTCCGAAATCCTTTTAGGAACCGTAAAAACATCAGAATAAGAAGGGACCTCCAAGTATCTGTCCATCTTACTCAATTTCTCTGGAGGGACCACAATAGAGTCACAGTCATCCAGAGCCACCAAAACCTCCCGTAGTAACAGACGGAGGTGTTCAAGCTTAAACCTGAAAGATATCACTTCCGAATCTGTCTGGGGCAATGCACTTCCTGAATCAGACAGTTCCCCCTCAGACAGAGCCTCCATACCCCCAATTCAGAGCCCTGGAAGGGTACATCAGAGATTGCCATCAAAGGCAGTCGCAGGGACCACCTGGGCCTCTTTCCTACTGCGTTTACCTTGCAAAGCTGGTAACTTAGATAAAACTTCTGAGAGAGTGGATGACATAACTGCAGCCATATCCTGCAAAGTGAATGAAGCAGACGCAGTGGAAGAACATGGCGTCGCTTGAGCGGGCGTTAAAGGCTGTGACGCTTGGGGGAACATTCCTTAGATACATCTTTATTAAAGAAAATCTGTTCTTTACACTGTAAGGCCCTATCAATACATGAGGGACAAAGCGTAACAGGGGATTCCACAATGGCATCTAAACACATAGAACATGTACTTTGTTCAATGTCATCCATGATAACATAAGCAAAGGCAAGCTTGGTCAAAAAACTGATAATATATTGTAAAAATCAGTCCGACGAACTTATAATAAAAATAATTTGGTGTACTGTGTCTTTAAGAAAAAAAACAACCTTCTGATTAAAGAATATATAAAAAGGCAGAGATAAAGCTGTTTATATTTATACCCTGCACGTGAGTCTTATAAAAATCTCACCAGTATTCCAGAGAAAACATAAAACAGTCACCCTGCCGCAGCTCCTACCTGTCCTACACATGACCAATCTGAACTCCTCTAGAGCGGCGACCCCAAGATCGCTTGTAAGATAGTACCTACCACAAGCGTGCTTAGGAGCCGTGAGAAGATGCTTGCAACCGCACTGCGGGACTAAGACCGCAAATTCTAAGCCCCGCCCCTCGTGGGCGGAAACATGCCACACAAACCCCAGGAAAAATAAAGTACAGTACCGCCATGTACTGGAGGTTAGAAACACTACCCCACTCCAGCACTACCCAGCGTCAGCCAGTCTATGATTATAATAAAGATAATAGAGCCAAGCCCGTTAAAACATAGGTACATACCCACATAATGTCCCAGCGCTTCTAGGCTAAATTTTACATGCCAGAGTGTCTGGATAATAAGCAGTATGTCGGTTCTCATTCTTCTTATCGCTAATAAGAACCTACATACTGTTCATAAAAGCCCTTAGGCTACCATTAACAAAGATAGAGTATAGTCGGTTCTGAGATATGCTGCAGAGCCACAGAGTAAAAGACTGTGCTTACTTCCATGCTGAGGAACAGCATGATATTCTCACAGTGTCAAGAGGTCCACTCTTCCTCCTGAGGTCCTGTGAAGGCAGAAGGGTCTTAGTTAACATTCTCTAAGACCATACACAGAAGAGCAGCACAATTATGGGAGGCGCAGTAAAGCTAAAACTCCACTAGTTCCCACAGCCAAAAAGACTATCACTCCAGAGGCTGTCCTATAGAAAAATAGTACACTTTGGCACCATTTAAAAATAAAAAACTCTTGATTGAAGAATCCAAACTAACACCTCACTTTACGTCTTCCTATCACTAATGCAGGCAAAGAGAATGACTGGGTTGGGAGGGAAGGGAGGAGCTATTTATGCAGCTCTGCTGTGGAGCTCTTTGCCTCCTCCTGCTGACCAGGAGGCAATATCCCACAAGTAAGGATGAAATCCGTGGACTCATCGTATCTTGTAAAAGAAACCATTATTTAAATCAGTGTTATTTGACTGGTGATTTATATCATGATTTTAATTGTGATTTAAGTCAAATATACCCTGACATGCATTCAAACACTTCACCTGCTTAGACAGCATATTCTATCAGGAATTACATATTGTTCTTAAGGAATACACGTCACTGCCGACACTGTTTGAATGATTATCTTTCAAATCAGAACCTTTTTTAAATTATCCTAAAAATAACTCTCAACACGTGACAGCTGTATCTGTATCACTTTGTCTAGCAAGTCAAAAAAAAAGTCACACAAATGTACAAAAATATACACAATAAATACATCCATCCATTGGAGGAAACCCTGATCTTTCCCACATTGTCTATTTCCTGGCACGCATAACCATTCATGGAAATAGCCATTCAAGTCATTCATGGAAAGCCAAGTTATTTTCACGCAACATTTAAATATTTCAACACAGTAGTGCAATTAATGACGAAAATAGCATTTATAGCATTATATATATATATATATATATATATATATATATATATATATATATATATATATATATACCTTCCTTGCTTCAGACTTGAGAAAGGAAGGAATTCTTCCGAAAGCTTGTCAACTCATAAATCTATAGTTAGTCCAATATAAAGTATCATTGCTCAATACAATACTCGTTTATATATATATATATATATATATATATATATATATATATATGTAAATCTTATTAAAATTTAACTTGCCTGTGTTTTAATTTCCTCTTACAAGATGTGTGGTACTACTGTAACATTACGTTTCACGCTCACTTGCCCTTAATCATATGATTAAAGGGACAGTCTACACTATTGTTTTAAAAGATAGATAATCCCTTTATTACCCATTCTCTAGTTTTGCATAACCAACACAGGTATATAAATACACGTTTTATCTCTTTGATTACCTTGTATCTAAGCTTCTGCAAACTGCCCCCTTATTTCAGTTCTTTTGACAGACTTGCATTTTAGCCAATCAGTACTGACTCCTAGGTAACTCCACGTGCGTGAGCACAGTGTTATCTATATGACACACATGAACTAACACCCTCTAGTGGTGAAAAACTGTCAAAATGCATTTAGAAAAGAGGCGGTCTTCAAGGTTTAAGAAATTAGCATATGAACCTTGTAGGTTTAGTTTTTAACTAAAAATACCAAGAGAACAAAGCAAAATCGGTGATAAAAGTAAATTGGAAAGTTGCATGCCCTATCTGAATCATGAAAGTTTAATTTGGAATAGACTGTCCCTTTAAGGGCAAGTGAGCCTGAAACGTCATGTTTTGTGCTTCCTGGGACCAATAAAGGCATATGAATTTCATTACTTTGATGGTGCTGCTGTATCTTTGTGGAGTTTGGTATATCTAGAACTGAGAATAGTGACTCTAAAAGCTTGCACATCTGTATTTTGCATTGGTGCTGGTGAGACTGTTTGTTTCTTTGACTACTGTAACGTTGTTTCTTCTCACATCTGTCTCACTATTTTCCTAAGGAGAACAATGGGAGGAGTGTGACAAAGCAGACTTCCCATAGGGGGCGCTTCCTAAAAATTAACAATAAAATAAAGAAAATAAACACACATCAGCCAATATAGAGTATTAGCACAAAATGTTTAATTAACCAATCATAGGATTGGACAGGGTTTATATAGCAAGTGTATAATTAATTATTGTATTGTATAGCCTGAAGAAACAGCCCTTAAGAGGCTGAGAAACGCGTTGCTCTGTTTTTAAATAAAGAATTATTATTATGATACACTTGCTACTTCTTGGAATCTTTTAATCTTGTGGAGTTGGGAGTGGACCCTGTTTGCAAGAGAGTGCAGTCTACTGGGCGGCTGAGAGGTCCCAGATTGCTCATACTGCACCTGGAGGCGCGCTACATATTGTAAGTGTTACCAATCATTATCACTCTGCCTGATTATGCTGTACTAGGCTATGGTAGCTCTGCCTTTATACTTCTAGGAACCAGTGATTCACCTGTGAACATCCTGACCGGGTGCCTGGTCTGTCTGTATACAGTGAGCTGGACCACTGCATTAGTTCCAGTCTGCTTCATTAGCACCATTGGGTGCCTGCTCTTTGTGAGTACCTCTATTTACTACACTGATAAATCTCTTGTTTGATGGTACTAGGCCATGTTGGCGCCTCTGTGTTTTCTCTTCTCCTGATCACTATTTTCCTACACTCCTCAGCCAACTGTAGTACCCAGCAGCCAGACATCAGTGACTGTAATACTACCAGCTGTGCAAAGTATATTGTGTACACCAGACATCAGTGACTATAATACCAGCTATGCACAGTATATTGTGTACACCAGACATCAGTGACTGTAATACCAGCTGTGCACAGTATATTGTGTACACAAACATCAGTGACTGTAATACTACCAGCTGTGCACAGCATATTGTGCACACCAGACATCAGTGACTGTAATGCTACCAGCTGTGCACAGTATATCGTGTACACCAAACATCAGTGACTGTAATACTACCAGCTGTGCACAGTATATTGTCTACACCAGACATCAGTGATTGTAATACTACCAGCTGTGCACAGTATATTGTGTACATCAGACATCACTGGCTGTAAAATAACTAACTGTGCTCTGTATATTGTGTACATCAGACATCACTGGCTGTAGTAGTACTAACTGTGCTCAGTGCATTGTGTACATCAGACGTCACTGGCTGTAATAGTACTAGCTGTGCTCTGTATATTGTGTACATCAGACATCACTGGCTGTAATGGTACTAGCTGTGCTCAGTGTATTGTGTACACCAGACATCAGTGACTGTAATACTACCAGCTGTGCTCTGTATATTGTATACACCAGACATCACTGGCTGTAAAACTACCAGCTGTGCTCTGTATATTGTGCACATCAGACATCACTGACTGTAATACTACCAGCTGTGCTCAGTATATTGTGTACATCAGACATCAATGACTGTAATACTACCAGCTGTGCTCAGTGTATTGTGTACATCAGACATCACTGACTGTAATAGTACTAACTGTGCTCTGTATATTGTGTACACCAGACATCAGTGACTGTAATAGTACTAGCTGTGCTCTGTGTATTGTGTACATCAGACATCACTGGCTGTAACAGTACTAGCTGTGCTCTGTATATTGTGTACATCAGACATCACTGGCTGTAACAGTACTAGCTGTGCTCTGTATATTGTGTACATCAGAC
Organism: Bombina bombina; assembly: GCF_027579735.1. Taxonomy (NCBI): domain Eukaryota; kingdom Metazoa; phylum Chordata; class Amphibia; order Anura; family Bombinatoridae; genus Bombina; species Bombina bombina. The sequence continues at coordinate 281,416,152 of NC_069500.1, read as the reverse complement.
ATCACTGGCTGTAATAGTAGTAGCTATGCTCTGTATATTGTGTACATCAGACATCACTGGCTGTAATAGTATTAGCTGTGCTCTGTGTATTGTGTATATCAGACATCACTGACTGTAATAGTACTAGCTGTGCTCTGTATATTGTGTACATCAGACATCAGTGACTGTAATAGTACCAGCTGTGCTCTGTATATTGTGTACATCAGACATCACTGACTGTAATAGTACTAGCTGTGCTCTGTATATTGTGTACATCAGACATCACTGACTGTAATAGTACTAGCTGTGCTCTGTATATTGTGTACATCAGACATCACTGACTGTAATAGTACCAGCTGTGCTCTGTATATTGTGTACATCAGACATCACTGGCTGTAATAGTACTAGCTGTGCTCTGTATATTGTGAACATCAGACATCACTGGCTGTAATAGTACCAGCTGTGCTCTGTATATTGTGTACATCAGACATCAGTGACTGTAATAGTACTAGCTGTGCTCTGTATATTGTGTACATCAGACATCAGTGACTGTAATAGTACCAGCTGTGCTCTGTATATTGTGTACATCAGACATCAGTGACTGTAATAGTACTAACTGTGCTCTGTATATTGTGTACATCAGACATCACTGGCTGTAATAGTACTAACTGTGCTCTGTATATTGTGTACATCAGACATCACTGGCTGTAATAGTACTAGCTGTGCTCTGTATATTGTGTACATCAGACATCACTGTAATAGTACCAGCTGTGCTCTGTATATTGTGTACATCAGACATCACTGGCTGTAATAGTACTAGCTGTGCTCTGTATATTGTGTACATCAGACATCACTGGCTGTAATAGTACTAGCTGTGCTCTGTATATTGTGTACATCAGACATCAGTGACTGTAATAGTACTAGCTGTGCTCTGTGTATTGTGTACATCAGACATCACTGGCTGTAATAGTACTAGCTGTGCTCTGTATATTGTGTACATCAGACATCACTGGCTGTAATAGTACTAACTGTGCTCTGTATATTGTGTACATCAGACATCACTGGCTGTAATAGTACTAGCTGTGCTCTGTATATTGTGTATATCAGACATCACTGGCTGTAATAGTACTAGCTGTGCTCTGTATATTGTGTACATCAGACATCACTGGCTGTAATAGTACTAGCTGTGCTCTGTATATTGTGTACATCAGACATCACTGACTGTAATAGTACTAGCTGTGCTCTGTATATTGTGTACATCAGACATCACTGGCTGTAATAGTACTAGCTGTGCTCTGTATATTGTGTACATCAGACATCACTGACTGTAATAGTACTAGCTGTGCTCTGTATATTGTGTACATCAGACATCAGTGACTGTAATAGTACCAGCTGTGCTCTGTATATTGTGTACATCAGACATCACTGGCTGTAATAGTACTAGCTGTGCTCTGTATATTGTGTACATCAGACATCACTGGCTGTAACAGTACTAGCTGTGCTCTGTATATTGTGTACATCAGACATCACTGACTGTAATAGTACTAGCTGTGCTCTGTATATTGTGTACATCAGACATCACTGGCTGTAATACTACCAGCTGTGCTCTGTATATTGTGAACATCAGACATCACTGGCTGTAATAGTACTAGCTGTGCTCTGTATATTGTGTACATCAGACATCAGTGACTGTAATAGTACTAACTGTGCTCTGTATATTGTGTACATCAGACATCACTGGCTGTAATACTACCAGCTGTGCTCTGTATATTGTGAACATCAGACATCACTGGCTGTAATAGTACTAGCTGTGCTCTGTATATTGTGTACATCAGACATCAGTGACTGTAATAGTACTAGCTGTGCTCTGTATATTGTGTACATCAGACATCACTGGCTGTAACAGTACTAGCTGTGCTCTGTATATTGTGAACATCAGACATCACTGGCTGTAATAGTACTAGCTGTGCTCTGTATATTGTGTACATCAGACATCAGTGACTGTAATAGTACTAACTGTGCTCTGTATATTGTGTACATCAGACATCACTGGCTGTAATAGTACTAGCTGTGCTCTGTATATTGTGTACATCAGACATCACTGGCTGTAATAGTACTAGCTGTGCTCTGTATATTGTGTACATCAGACATCACTGGCTGTAATACTACCAGCTGTGCTCTGTATATTGTGAACATCAGACATCACTGGCTGTAATAGTACTAACTGTGCTCTGTATATTGTGTACATCAGACATCACTGGCTGTAATAGTACTAACTGTGCTCTGTATATTGTGTACATCAGACATCAGTGACTGTAATACTACCAGCTGTGCTCTGTATATTGTGAACATCAGACATCACTGGCTGTGACTATACAAGATGTGCACAGTATACTGCACAGTAGCAAATAAAATGTATGGACACAAATAAATGAAGCTAAAGCTGCCTCCCTGTAACTAAAAGACCTGCTCTATATCCTTTATCTGTCTGTCTTTCTTTCTTTCTTTCTTTCTATCTATCATAAGACTTCAGCATGTGCAAGTAACAATAAGGGACAATACAAAATTAAACATTGCTTTATGTTTCCATCTATACTACTAGGAGCATGGTATCCAACAACTATACAAGAGCCACCATGTAAACACTGGAAAAACATAATTTATGCTTACCTGATAAATGTATTTCTCTTGTAGTGTATTCAGTCCACGGATCATCCATTACTTATGGGATATTCTCCTTCCCAACAGGAAGTTGCAAGAGGATCACCCACAGCAGAGCTGCTATATAGCTCCTCCCCTAACTGCCATATCCAGTCATTCGACCGAAACAAACAGAAAAAGGAGAAACCATAGGGTGCAGTGGTGACTGTAGTTTAATTAAATTTTAGACCTGCCTTAAAATGACAGGGCGGGCCGTGGACTGGATACACTACAAGAGAAATAAATTTATCAGGTAAGCATAAATTATGTTTTCTCTTGTTAAGTGTATCCAGTCCACGGATCATCCATTACTTATGGGATACCAATACCAAAGCTAAAGTACACGGATGATGGGAGGCACAAGGCAGGGATTAAGCGGAAGGAACCACTGCCTGAAGAACCTTTCTCCCAAAAACAGCCTCCGATGAAGCAAAAGTATCAAATTTGTAAAATTTTGAAAAAGTGTGAAGCGAAGACCAAGTCGCGGCCTTGCAAATCTGTTCAACAGAGGCCTCATTTTTAAAGGCCCAGGTGGAAGCCACAGCTCTAGTAGAATGAGCTGTAATTCTTTCAGGGGGCTGCTGTCCAGCAGTCTCATAGGCTAGGCGTATAATACTCCGAAGCCAAAAGGAAAGAGAGGTTGCCGAAGCTTTTTGACCTCTCCTCTGTCCAGAATAAACGACAAACAGGGAAGATGTTTGACGAAAATCTTTAGTAACTTGTAAGTAAAACTTCAAGGCACGGACTACGTCCAGATTATGTAAAAGACGTTCCTTCTTTGAAGAAGGATTAGGACACAATGATGGAACAACAATCTCTTGATTGATATTCTTGCTAGAAACCACCTTAGGTAAAAACCCAGGTTTGGTACGCAGAACTACCTTATCTGCATGAAAAATCAGATAAGGAGAATCACATTGTAAGGCAGATATCTCAGAGACTCTCCGAGCCGAGGAAATAGCCATCAAAAACAGAACTTTCCAAGATAAAAGCTTAATATCAATGGAATGAAGGGGTTCAAACGGAACTCCTTGAAGAACTTAAAGAACCAAGTTTAAGCTCCATGGGGGAGCAACAGGTTTAAACACAGGCTTAATTCTAACCAAAGCCTGACAAAATGCCTGGACGTCTGGAACTTCTGCCAGACGCTTGTGCAAAAGAATAGACAGAGCAGAAATCTGTCCCTTTAAGGAACTAGCTGATAATCCTTTGTCCAAACCCTCTTGGAGAAAGGACAATATCCTAGGAATCCTAACCTTACTCCATGAGTAATTCTTGGATTCACACCAGTAAAGATATGTACGCCATATCTTGTAATAGATTTTCCTGGTAACAGGCTTTCGTGCCTGTATTAAGGTATCAATGACTGACTCAGAGAAGCCACGCTTTGATAGAATCAAGCGTTCAATCTCCATGCAGTCAGTCTCAGAGAAATTAGATTTGGATGATTGAAAGGACCTTGTATTAGAAGGTCCTGTCTTAGAGGCAGAGGCCATGGTGGAAAGGATGACATGTCAACTAGGTCTGCATACCAGGTCCTGCGTGGCCACGCAGGCGCTATTAGAATCACTGATGCTCTCTCCTGTTTGATTTTGGAAATCAGTCGAGGGAGCAGAGGAAACGGTGGAAACACATAAACCAGGTTGAAGAACCAAGGCGCTGCTAGAGCATCTATCAGCGTCGCTTCTGGGTCCCTGGACCTGGATCCGTAACAAGGAAGCTTGGCGTTCTGGCGAGACGCCATGAGATCCAACTCTGGTTTGCCCCAACGATGAATCAACTGAGCAAACACCTCCGGATGGAGTTCCCACTCCCCTGGGTGAAAAGTCTGACGACTTAGAAAATCCGCCTCCCAGTTCTCCACGCCTGGGATATGGATTGCTGACAGGTGGCAAGAGTGAGTCTCTGCCCAGTGAATTATTTTTGAGACTTCTAACATCGCTAGGGAACTCCTGGCTCCCCCTTGATGGTTGATGTAACCCACAGTCGTGATATTGTCCGACTGAAATCTGATGAACCTCAGTGTTGCTAACTGAGGCCAAGCCAGAAGAGCATTGAATATTGCTCTTAACTCCAGAATATTTATCGGAAGGAGTTTCTCCTCCTGAGTCCACGATCCCTGTGCCTTCAGGGTGTTCCAGACTGCATCCCAACCTAGAAGGCTGGCATCTGTTGTTACAATTGTCCAATCTGGCCTGTGAAAGGTCATACCCTCGGACAGGTGGACCCGAGACAACCACCAGAGAAGAGAATCTCTGGTCTCTTGATCCAGATTTAGCAGAGGGGACAAATCTGTGTAATCCCCATTCCACTGACTTAGCATGCATAATTGCAGCGGTCTGAGATGTAGGCGCGCAAATGGCACTATGTCCATTGCCGCTACCATTAAGCCTATCACCTCCATACACTGAGCCACCGAAGGACGCGGAATGGAATGAAGAATACGGCAAGCATTTAGAAGCTTTGATAACCTGGACTCCGTTCAGGTAAATTTTCATCTCTACTGAATCTATAAGAGTCCCTAAGAAGGAGACTCTTGTGAGTGGGGATAGAGAACTTCCATCCCTAGAAAAATATTAACTGCACATACCTTATTGCAGGAAAACCTGCACGCCATTCCCTCTCTGAAGTTACCTCACTCCTCAGAATATGTGAGAACAGCCATGGATCTTAGTTACTTCTGCTAAGATCATAGAAAATGCAGGCAGATTCTTCTTCTAAATACTGCCTGAGATAAACAGCACACTCTGGTACCATTTAAAAATAACAAACTTTTGATTGAAGAAATAAACTAAGTATAAAACACCACTCTCCTCTTACAACCTCCATCTTTGTTGAAGTTGCAAGAGAATGACTGGATATGGCAGTTAGGGGAGGAGCTATATAGCAGCTCTGCTGTGGGTGATCCTCTTGCAACTTCCTGTTGGGAAGGAGAATATCCCATAAGTAATGGATGATCCGTGGACTGGATACACTTAACAAGAGAAATACATCTAGCACACAGTGCCACCCTTGGGAATATGTACCATAGCATTCAGATGCTGTTGTTATCTGATTAGACAAGTCTGTTATAAAGTTACCTATGTAATTGATCACAAAGGCAAACATCATGAATGCGTAAGGTAGTTCATGTAGAGGAAAACCTATGAATTATTACAAAGCGGCACAACTGGTTACACTTTACTAAATCCTAAAAGGAACATCAAACTCATTTGTCTCTAGACATAGTATATTTTAAAGCGTAGAGCTATTAAATCTTTGCAGGACAATGAAGAAATTGTCATACGCAACTCAGATAAGGGAGGCAGCATAGTTATTATGAACAAACAAAATTATTTTGATGAAGCTTATAGGCAACTTATGAATGATAGGACATATCAAAAACTACAGGGAGTGCAGAATTATTAGGCAAATGAGTATTTTGACCACATCATCCTCTTTATGCATGTTGTCTTACTCCAAGCTGTATAGGCTCGAAAGCTTACTACCAATTAAGAAATATTAGGTGATGTGCATCTCTGTAATGAGAAGGGGTGTGGTCTAATGACATCAACACCCTATATCAGGTGTGCATAATTATTAGGCAACTTCCTTTCCTTTGGCAAAATGGGTCAAAAGAAGGACTTGACAAGCTCAGAAAAGTCAAAAATAGTGAGATATCTTGCAGAGGGATGCAGCACTCTTAAAATTGCAAAGCTTCTGAAGCGTGATCATCGAACAATCAAGCGTTTCATTCAAAATAGTCAACAGGGTCGCAAGAAGCGTGTGGAAAAACCAAGGCGCAAAATAACTGCCCATGAACTGAGAAAAGTCAAGCGTGCAGCTGCCAAGATGCCACTTGCCACCAGTTTGGCCATATTTCAGAGCTGCAACATCACTGGAGTGCCCAAAAGCACAAGGTGTGCAATACTCAGAGACATGGCCAAGGTAAGAAAGGCTGAAAGACGACCACCACTGAACAAGACACACAAGCTGAAATGTCAAGACTGGGCCAAGAAATATCTCAAGACTGATTTTTCTAAGGTTTTATGGACTGATGAAATGAGAGTGAGTCTTGATGGGCCAGATGGATGGGCCCGTGGCTGGATTGGTAAAGGGCAGAGAGCTCCAGTCCGACTCAGACGCCAGCAAGGTGGAGGTGGAGTACTGGTTTGGGCTGGTATCATCAAAGATGAGCTTGTGGGGCCTTTTCGGGTTGAGGATGGAGTCAAGCTCAACTCCCAGTCCTACTGCCAGTTTCTGTAAGACACCTTCTTCAAGCAGTGGTACAGGAAGAAGTCTGCATCCTTCAAGAAAAACATGATTTTCATGCAGGACAATGCTCCATCACACGCGTCCAAGTACTCCACAGCGTGGCTGGCAAGAAAGGGTATAAAAGAAGAAAATCTAATGACATGGCCTCCTTGTTCACCTGATCTGAACCCCATTGAGAACCTGTGGTCCATCATCAAATGTGAGATTTACAAGGAGGGAAAACAGTAAACCTCTCTGAACAGTGTCTGGGAGGCTGTGGTTGCTGCTGCACGCAATGTTGATGGTGAACAGATCAAAACACTGACAGAATCCATGGATGGCAGGCTTTTGAGTGTCCTTGCAAAGAAAGGTGGCTATATTGGTCACTGATTTGTTTTTGTTTTGTTTTTGAATGTCAGAAATGTATATTTGTGAATGTTGAGATGTTATATTGGTTTCACTGGTAAAAATAAATAATTGAAATGGGTATATATTTGTTTTTTGTTAAGTTGCCTAATAATTATGCACAGTAATAGTCACCTGCACACACAGATATCCCCCTAAAATAGCTATAACTAAAAACAAACTAAAAACTACTTCCAAAACTATTCAGCTTTGATATTAATGAGTTTTTTGGGTTCATTGAGAACATGGTTGTTGTTCAATAATAAAATTAATCCTCAAAAATACAACTTGCCTAATAATTCTGCACTCCCTGTAGATAGGAATCCAACACTAATTTTTAAGAGAGAATTAGAAAAACTGTTTAAAGATGGTATATTGTTGGGTATCTTTGACGAAGGAGATGTCACTGTATTAGTACCTGATAACCCTATCTGTCCTATATTCCATCATGTACCTAAGATCCACAAGGATGCGAGGTGTCCTCCAGGTAGACCAATTGTGGCAGGAATCGGCTCATTATTCGAGCCTTTATCAGAATGGCTGGATTCCATTTTACAACCAATTGCAAAGTCACAGTTGAGCTACCTGCAGGACACCTCGCACCTCTTATTAACATTGGAGGATATAAAATGGCATTCAAATTTCTCATGGGGTGTTAGATATAACTTCCCTCTATACCTCCATTCCTCAGGGTCAAGGTATTAAAGCTGTAAAGTATTTCATGCAGAGAGATTCACTCTATACTCCTGCAGAAATAGACTACATCTGTGAGGTGTTAAAGTTCCTATTCTCACACAACTATTTTTTGTTTAATAATGAATACTTTATTCAAACTTGTGGTACGGCGATGGGGGCAAAAGTTGCCCCCTCGTTTGCCAATATCTACGTAGCCTGGTGGGAACAACTATATCTATATACACCTAGTAATGTTTGGAGTGATAAAATAGCACTTTATGTGCGTTATATAGATGATTTGTTGTTTATATTTAATATTCCTTTTAATGATAATATCTTTGGTGAATTTTTATCATATTGTGACAATAATGAAATGAACCTTAAGTTCACAGGAGAATATAATTTGGAAAAAGTGAATTACTTAGATCTGACACTTCTAATAAGCAATAATTCTATCATTACTAAAACATATACGGCTAGATTTAGAGTTTTGTCGGTAACGACCCGCGTATCTAACGCTGGCTTTTTTCTGGCCGCACCTTTAAAATAACTCTGGTATTGAGAGTCCACAGAATGGCTGCGTTAGGCTCCAAAAAAGGAGCGTATAGCATATTTAACGCAACTTCAACTCTCGATACCAGAGTTGCTTACGGACGCAGCCAGCCTCAAAAACGTGCTAGTGCGCGATTCCCCTATAGGAAACAATGGGGCTGTTTGAGCTGAAAAAAAACCTAACACCTGCAAAAAAGCCGCGTTCAGCTCCTAACGCAGCCCCATTGTTTGCTATGGGGAAACACTTCCTACGTCTGCACCTAACACCCTAACATGTACCCCGAGTCTAAACACCCCTAACCTTACACTTATTAATCCCTATTCTGCCGCCCCCACTATCGCTGACCCCTGTATATTATTTTTAACCCCTAATCTGCCGCTCCGTAAACCGCCGCTACTTACATTATCCCTATGTACCCCTAACACCGCCGACCCCTATATTATATTTATTAACCCCTAATCTGCCCCCCACAACGTCGCCTCCACCTGCCTACACTTATTAACCCCTAATCTGCCGAGCGGACCGCACCGCTATTATTATAAAGTTATTAACCCCTAATCCGCCTCACTAACCCTATAATAAATAGTATGAACCCCTAATCTGCCCTCCCTAACATCGCCGACACCTAACTTCAATTATTAACCCCTAATCTGCCGACTGGAGCTCACCGCTATTCTAATAAATGTATTAACCCCTAAAGCTAAGTCTAACCCTAACACTAACACCCCCCTAAATTAAATATAATTTTAATCTAACGAAATTAATTAACTCTTATTAAATAAATTATTCCTATTTAAAGCTAAATACTTACCTGTAAAATAAATCATAATATAGCTACAATATAAATTATAATTATATTATAGCTATTTTAGGATTTATATTTATTTTACAGGTAACTTTGTATTTATTTTAACCAGGTACAATAGCTATTAAATAGTTAAGAACTATTTAATAGCTAAAATAAATAAAATAATTACAAATTTACCTGTAAAATAAATCCTAACCTAAGTTACAATTAAAACTAACACTACACTATCAATAAATTAATTAAATAAAATACCTATAATTATCTACAATTAAACCTAACACTACACTATCAATAAATAAATTAAATACATTTCCTACAAATAAATACAATGGAATAAACTAACTAAAGTACAAAAAATAAAAAAGAACTAAGTTACAAAAAATAAAAAAAATATTTACAAACATTAGAAAAATATTACAACAATTTTAAACTAATTACACCTACTCTAAGCCCCCTAATAAAACAAAGCCCCCCAAAATAAAAAAATGCCCTACCCTATTCTAAATTACTAAAGTTCAAAGCACTTTTACCTTACCAGCCCTGAACAGGGCCCTTTGCGGGGCATGCCCCAAGAAGTTCAGCTCTTTTGCCTGTAAAAAAAAAACATACAATACCCCCCCCCAAACATTACAACCCACCACCCACATACCCCTAATCTAACCCAAACCCCCCTTAAATAAACCTAACACTAAGCCCCTGAAGATCTTCCTACCTTATCTTCACCATACCAGGTTCACCGATCGATCCAGAAGAGCTCCTCCGATGTCCTGATCCAAGCCCAAGCGGGGGTCTGAAGAGGTCCATGATCCGGCTGAAGTCTTCATCCAAGCGGGAGCTGAAGAGGTCCATGATTCGGATGAAGTCTTCTATCAACGGCATCTTCAATCTTCTTTCTTCGGGAGCCATCATCTTCCATCCGACGCGGAACATCCTCTTCTCCCGACGCCTACTAGCCGAATGACGGTTCCTTTAAATGACGTCATCCAAGATGGATGCGATCAGCCAATAGAATGCGAGCTCAATCTGATTGGCTGATCGGATCAGCCAATCAGATTGAACTTGATTCTGATTGGCTGATTCCATCAGCCAATCAGAATATTCCTACCTTAATTCCGATTGGCTGATAAAATCCTATCAGCCAATCGGAATTCGAGGGACGCCATCTTGGATGACGTCATTTAAAGGAACCGTCATTCGGCTAGTAGGCGTCGGGAGAAGAGGATGTTCCGCGTCGGATGGAAGATGATGGCTCCCGAAGAAAGAAGATTGAAGATGCCGTTGATAAAAGACTTCATCCGGATCATGGACCTCTTCAGCTCCCGCTTGGATGAAGACTTCAGCCGGATCATGGACCTCTTCAGCTCCCGCTTGGATGATGACTTCAGCCCCCTGCTTGGGCTTGGATCAGGACATCGGAGGAGCTCTTCTGGATCGATCGGTGAACCTGGTATGGTGAAGATAAGGTAGGAAGATCTTCAGGGGCTTAGTGTTAGGTTTATTTAAGGGGGGTTTGGGTTAGATTAGGGGTATGTGGGTGGTGGGTTGTAATGTTGGGGGGGGTATTGTATGTTTTTTTTTACAGGCAAAAGAGCTGAACTTCTTGGGGCATGCCCCGCAAAGGGCCCTGTTCAGGGCTGGTAAGGTTAAAGAGCTTTGAACTTAAGTAATTTAGAATAGGGTAGGGCATTTTTTTTATTTTGGGGGGCTTTGTTATTTTATTAGGGGGCTTAGAGTAGGTGTAATTAGTTTAAAATTGTTGTAATATTTTTCTTATGTTTGTAAATATTTTTTTATTTTTTGTAACTTAGTTCTTTTTTTATTTTTTGTACTTTAGTTAGTTTATTTCATTGTAGTTATTTGTAGGTATTGTATTTAATTAATTTATTGATAGTGTAGTGTTAGGTTTAATTGTAGGTAATTGTAGGTATTTTATTTAATTTATTTATTGATAGTGTAGTGTTAGGTTTAATTGTAACTTAGGTTAGGATTTATTTTACAGGTAATTTTGTAATTATTTTAACTAGGTAGCTATTAAATAGTTCTTAACTATTTAATAGCTATTGTACCTGGTTAAAATAAATACAAAGTTACCTGTAAAATAAATATAAATCCTAAAATAGCTATAATATAATTATAATTTATATTGTAGCTATATTAGGATTTATTTTACAGGTAAGTATTTAGCTTTAAATAAGAATAATTTATTTAATAAGAGTTAATTAATTTCGTTAGATTTAAATTATATTTAACTTAGGGGGGTGTTAGTGTTAGGGTTAGACTTAGCTTTAGGGGTTAATACATTTATTAGAATAGCGGTGAGCTCCGGTCGGCAGATTAGGGGTTAATGTTTGAAGTTAGGTGTCGGCGATGTTAGGGAGGGCAGATTAGGGGTTAATACTATTTATTATAGGGTTAGTGAGGCGGATTAGGGGTTAATAACTTTATTATAATAGCGGTGCGGTCCGGTCGGCAGATTAGGGGTTAATAAGTGGAGGCGACGTTGAGGGCGGCAGATTAGGGGTTAATAAATATAATATAGGGGTCGGCGGTGTTAGGGGCAGCAGATTAGGGGTACATAGCTATAATGTAGGTGGCAGCGCTTTGCGGTCGGCAGATTAGGGGTTAATTATTGTAGGTAGCTGGCGGCGACGTTGTGGGGGGCAGGTTAGGGGTTAATAAATATAATACAGGGGTCGGCAGTTTTAGGGGCAGCAGATTAGGGGTACATAAGTATAACGTAGGTGGCGGTCGGCAGATTAGGGGTTAAAAAAATGTAATAGAGTGGCGGCGATGTGGGGGGACCTCGGTTTAGTGGTACATAGGTAGTTTATGGGTGTTAGTGTACTTTAGAGCACAGTAGTTAGGAGCTTTATGAACCGGCGTTAGCCCAGAATGCTCTTAACTACTGACTTTTTTCTGCGGCTGGAGTTTTGTCGTTAGAATTCTAACGCTCACTTCAGCCACGACTCTAAATATCGGAGTTAGAAAGATCCAATTGAAAAGATAGGATACACAATTGACGTAAGGGGATCTGCGGTATGGAAAAGTCGCGGCTGGAAAGTGAGCGTTAGACCCTTTTTTGACTGACTCCAAATACCGGCGGTAGCCTAAAACCAGCGTTAGGAGCCTCTAACGCTGGTTTTCACGGCTACCGCCAAACTCCAAATCTAGGCCATAGAAAGCCTACTGCAGGCAATACCATTTTGCATGCAAAGTCACAGCATCCACAGCATCTAATTGATTCCATCCCAAAATCTCAATTTTTGAGGATTAGACGTAATACTAGGTCTGATGTAATGTATGAGGAACAATCCATTGAACTAAGAGATAGATTGGTCAAAAGAGGTTATAAACCTAAAGAATTGGAGAATGTGAGAAATACAATTAAACATTTAGAAATTAACACTAATGTTGAATCTCAGCATTTAGACACTGATTTTGATGAGGCTATTGTGTTTTCTACACCTTTTAGCCAACAATATAATCAAGTGGTTAGAATAATAAAAACATCTTAACCTACTTAAGCCAGATGAAACACTAAAGCCATTTATCAAAAAGTGCAAATTTGTGCCAAAAAAATCTAAAACTTTGGCACAAACATTGTCACCAAGTTTGGTAAAATCCGATACCATACTCCAACCAATTACATGGTTAAATAAAAAAGGCAGTTTCAAATGTGGAACACGAAGTTGCTTAGCATGTCCTAATATTCTTCAGCAGGATTTTTTCTTGTGTCAAGTTAACAGGAAAACCTATCCTATTGATTTTTATGCCAATTGTGGTGCAAAATTTGTTATATATCTACTTACTTGCAATCTTTGTTCTTTACAGTACGTAGGTAAAACTACCCGTACTGTGAGAACACGTTATAATGAACATGTAAGAGATGTAAAAAACTACAGTAAAGATTCCACAGTAGCAGATCATTTTAATAATGTTCATCTAACAAATAAAGCCAGTCTGTCATTCCAAATTATAGACATTGCCAAAATGCCACCTAGGGGTGGTAATAGGGATAAAATCCTAGAGAAAAAGGAACTCTATTGGATCTTAAAATTGTGCACACATATACCATATGGTATGAACCGAGAATGCGATATAAACTTTTTTATTGATACATAGTTTTAGCATCAGTGATATTATTGTGTCTCTATCATTATGTACAGCATACTACACTGTGTGCAGAATTATTAGGCAAATGAGTATTTTGACCACATCATCCTCTTTATGCATGTTGTCTTACTCCAAGCTGTATAGGCTCGAAAGCCTACTACCAATTAAGCATATTAGGTGATGTGCATCTCTGTAATGAGAAAGGGTGTGGTCTAATGACATCAACACCCTATATCAGGTGTGCATAATTATTAGGCAACTTCCTTTCCTTTGGAAAAATGGGTCAAAAGAAGGACTTGACAGGCTCAGAAAAGTCAAAAATAGTGAGATATCTTGCAGAGGGATGCAGCACTCTTAAAATTGCAAAGCTTCTGAAGTGTGATCATCGAACAATCAAGCGTTTCATTCAAAATAGTCAACAGGGTCGCAAGAAGCGTGTGGAAAAACCAAGGCGCAAAATAACTGCCCATGAACTGAGAAAAGTCAAGCGTGCAGCTGCCAAGATGCCACTTGCCACCAGTTTGGCCATATTTCAGAGCTGCAACATCACTGGAGTGCCCAAAAGCACAAGGTGTGCAATACTCAGAGACATGGCCAAGGTAAGAAAGGCTGAAAGACGACCACCACTGAACAAGACACACAAGCTGAAATGTCAAGACTGGGCCAAGAAATATCTCAAGACTGATTTTTCTAAGGTTTTATGGACTGATGAAATGAGAGTGAGTCTTGATGGGCCAGATGGATGGGCCCGTGGCTGGATTGGTAAAGGGCAGAGAGCTCCAGTCCGACTCCCGCCAGCAAGGTGGAGGTGGAGTACTGGTTTGGGCTGGTATCATCAAAGATGAGCTTGTGGGGCCTTTTCGGTTGAGGATGGAGTCAAGCTCAACTCCCAGTCCTACTGCCAGTTTCTGGAAGACACCTTCATCAAGCAGTGGTACAGGAAGAAGCCTGCATCCTTCAAGAAAAACATGATTTTCATGCAGGACAATGCTCCATCACACGCGTCCAAGTACTCCACAGCGTGGCTGGCAAGAAAGGGTATAAAAGAAGAAAATCTAATGACATGGCCTCCTTGTTCACCTGATCTGAACCCCATTGAGAACCTGTGGTCCATCATCAAACGTGAGATTTACAAGGAGGGAAAACAGTACACCTCTCTGAACAGTGTCTGGGAGGCTGTGGTTGCTGCTGCACGCAATGTTGATGGTGAACAGATCAAAACACTGACAGAATCCATGGATGACAGGCTTTTGAGTGTCCTTGCAAAGAAAGGTGGCTATATTGGTCACTGATTTGTTTTTGTTTTGTTTTTGAATGTCAGAAATGTATATTTGTGAATGTTGAGATGTTATATTGGTTTCACTAGTAAAAATAAATAATTGAAATGGGTATATATTTGTTTTTTGTTAAGTTGCCTAATAATTATGCACAGTAATAGTCACCTGCACACACAGATATCCCCCTAAAATAGCTATAACTAAAAACAAACTAAAAACTACTTCCAAAACTATTCAGCTTTGATATTAATGAGTTTTTTTGGGTTCATTGAGAACATGGTTGTTGTTCAATAATAAAATTAATCCTCAAAAATACAACTTGCCTAATAATTCTGCACTCCCTGTATATGTACATAAATGTATCCAAGATCATATACAGAAGACACAGTGTCTGGTTATGTTTAGTCCTGATAGATGTGTATAGACATTTTTTGTCTTGTTAACAAGAGTTTTTTAGTGTTGTGATATATGTTAGACAATAATGCCTGATCACATTTTCGGGATTATAAATTATGTATTATATTATATTGTATTATGTCTGCTTTTGAGAAAAATTGAAATACCAAATGTCTTTTTAATAATGATATTTCCCATAAAATGCTGTTTTGCTCTGTAAATTTATATAAGTATTGCGTTATGTCTTAAGAAGCCAAGGTCTATGCATATCTTTATTCTAATTTATCTAGCATTTAACATACAGTGTCACATTAGGATATTGTTTTTACTCTTGTTTTTTTCTCTGCTTAGACCAGAAGGGGTTAATATTAGTTACCTCCTAGGCCTATAAAGAGTTAGAGTATAGACATAGACGTTAGTCTATGAGTAAGCGCACCTGGAGGCGCGAAACATGTTAGACTTTTAGTCTCCTATACTGCCTGTCTGCATGTGCTGTTGTTTTTATCTGGAACTTCAATAAAGAATTACATTCATGTTTTTACATTTCAACGGTCTGAAGCAGTGCCTGCCTACCTTTCTTCTTGTGCATACATTTGCGGTTTGATCCGCCGCTACCGGCTACGGCACTCCAGGAGGTCAGGTGTACTAGCCCTTCCAATTTGTTCAGGGCTTCCGGTTCAAGCACCGCTTGTCAAGGTTGCGGTTCACTTCACGCTGATAGTATATTTTAGCAAGCACTAGATTGTAAAAAAAAATCCACATACAAAAATAAATGCTTTAAAGGGACATGAAACCCACTTTTTCTCTTTTATAATTCAGTTAGAGCATACAATTTTAAAGAGCTTCCCAGTTTACTTCTATTAACAAGTTTGCTTCATTCTCTTGGTATCCTTTATTAAAAGGAGTAGCAGTGCACTACTGGGAGCTAGCTGAACACAAATGTAGGCCAATGACAAGAGGCAGCCATCAATTAGCAGCCAGCTTCCAACTCCTGAGCCTACCTAGGTATTCTTTTCAACAAAGGATACCAAGAGAATTAAGCAAATTATATAATAGAAGCAAATTGTAACATTGTTATAAATTGTATGCTGTATCTAAAAAATGAAAGGAAAAAAAAGTGTTTCATGTCCCTTTAAAATGTTTTGTTTTGTAGTCTAGGAGCATACCTTTTGAAAATTCAGTACTTTTTGTCTTACAATTGGGGTAATATATAAATGAACTATTGTACGGATTTATCAATTACTATTTACATTGTTGCAGGTGAATTCTGCGGTTTTTTTTGTGCCTTTAAATCTCTATGAATGTTACTTTTCTAGCTTGTAACATTTACAATAAACCAATGTGGTTTTATATAGACTTAATTTTCAATTTTTCAGGAAGTTTCTAACCTGAAATTAGTTATGGGCAGAGTAGAGACAACAGGCAGTTTTTGTCAGATTCTATGATCACAGTAATCTGCAGAGATTTGATGCATTCTCACTTATTAACTAAAAAAGCAGTCAGAGATGTCATAATCTGACAATGTGATGCTCTGGTGACAGCTATTTGTAACGTGAACATTCATGACTATTACTAACATATAAAAATGTGTAATGTGCACAAATAAAAGGATTTGTCAATATGCAAACTCCAAGAATCTTCACTTCTTAAAGGTGTTATTAACCCTCCAAAGGAAAAGAGAGATGCAATGGTCCTATCAGTTTAAAGCAGCAAAAATAAAAGGACCATACTCACATAGTCTAGAGCTATGACTTCACTGTCCAAAAACAAATCCTTCACTTAGAAAAAAGTTAGAGCAAAAGCTTGATAAATTTAAAAGCATTTATTAAAATGAACAACAAACAAAGTCCACAACACCTACTGGCATTTACCCACATCCATCTTGATCAGCTTCTCTAGTAGACGGGAAACAGTCCTAACTAAGTCCCCGCCCTCCTAGTGATAATGTCCCAATCCGATTTAATTTATCAAGGTTTTGCTTTATTATATTTTTTCCTGTAGTGTAGGGTCCCATCTCCCAGGTCACTTTTTTCCTGTAGTTTAGGGTCCCCTTCCCCATTCAGCCAATATTTTTCGGAAGTCTAGGGCCTCATCCCTCCCTCTCCCATAATAACCTTTTCTCTGTAGTGTAGGGAACCTCGCCCTCCCTCCATCCCCACTTGGCTGCCAACCCGTCTCCGTTCTACCCTTCCACCGATCCCTCTCAGCACTAACAAAGGATCGTCACAGACAGTGTCACTCTCTGCAAAAAACAAAATTTATGCTTACCTGATACATTTCTTTCTTTCCGGACATGGAGAGTCCACAACGTCATTCCAATTACTAGTGGAATATTCACTCCTGGCCAGCAGGAGGAGGCAAAGAGCACCCCAGCACAGCTGTTAAGTGTCACTTCCCTTACCCATAACCCTCAGTCATTCAGCAGAAGGGAAATGGAAAAACATAAATTATGCTTAACTGATCATTTTATTTCCATCTTGGGGAGGAGAGTCCACAGCTTCATTCATTACTTTTGGGAATAAAGAACCTGGCCACCAGGAGGAGAAAAAAACACCCCA
Organism: Bombina bombina; assembly: GCF_027579735.1. Taxonomy (NCBI): domain Eukaryota; kingdom Metazoa; phylum Chordata; class Amphibia; order Anura; family Bombinatoridae; genus Bombina; species Bombina bombina. Next base: position 281,398,455 of record NC_069500.1, on the reverse strand, counting down.
GCCAAAGGCTTAAATACCTCCCCAACTTCCCTCATCCCCCAGTCATTCTCCCGAGGGAACAAGGAACAGTAGGAGAAATATCAGAGTATAAAAGATGCCAGAAGATAAATTAAATTTAGGTCCGCCCAACGGAGTTACGGGGGCGAGCCGTGTACTCTCCTCCCCACGATGGAAATATAATTATTAGGTAAGCATAATTTATGTTTTCCATATAAAGTGGAGGAGAGTCCAAGGCTTCAGGACCTTTTGGGAAACATATACCCAAGCTTAGAGGACACTGAATGAAACCGGGAGGGTAAAAAAGACTGACCCTAATCTGAGGGCACCACAGCCTGCAAAACCTTTCTCCCAAAAACAGCTTCCGCAGAAGCAAAAATGTCAAATTTGTAAAACTTTGTAAAAGGAGGACCAGGTAGCCGCATTACAAATCTGCTCCATAGAGGCCTCATTCTTGAAGGCCCAAGACGAAGCCACAGCTCTGGTTGAATGAGCCGTGATCCTCTGAGGAGGCTTATGTCCTGCTGTCTCATAGGCAAAGTGAATCAAACTTCTCAACCAAAAAGACAAAGAAGTAGAAGAGGCCCTCCGCCCCTTGCGCTTCCTGGAATACACCACAAAAAGAGATGTGGACTGTCCAAAATCCTTTGTAGCCTGAAGATAGAACTTAAAGGCCCAAACTACATCCAGATTATGAAGTAACCTCTCCTTAGAAGAAGAAGGGTTAGGATACAGAGAAGGAACAATAATTTCCTGATTGATGTTACGGTCAGACACCACCTTGGAAAGAAACCCCAAACCGGTGCGAAGAAGAGCCTTATCTGCATAATAAAACCAGATACGAAGGCTCGAATTGCAAGGCAGCTAGCTCAGATACTCTGCGTGCCGATACAATAGCCAACAGGAAGAGACCCTTCCAGGGCAGAATCAATGGAATGCATAGGCTCAACCAGAACCCTCTGCAATACCTTAAGGACCAAGTTTAAGCTCCATGGGGGAGCAGACCGCCTAAATATTATTATATTTGGTTATTTGTAGAGCATCAACAGATTCCTGCAGCGCTATAAACAAAGGCGAAGTACAACAAAACAATTATAGGTATAACATGGGTAGAGGGCCCTGCCAAGAGTTGCACTGTTGTAGTGAGCTCTTAAGAAGGTGATCTACGAACAGCTGGACTCTTAGGCACTCATGCTAAAGGGGTTCAGGGGATAGCAATGGAGGAGAGGAACTGGTATAAAGAAAGGTTAATGTAGGTTGTATGCATCCCTGAACAGTGGAGTTTTTAGGGATCGTTCGAAGCTTTCAAAACTAGGGGAGAGTCTTGTGGAGCGAGACAGAGAGTTCCACAAGATGGGAGCCAGTCTGGAGAAGTCCTGTAAATGGGAGTGTGATGAGGTAACAAGAGAGGAGGAGAGTAGGAGGTCATGAGCAGAGCAAAGGGGACGGGAGGGAGAGTATCTGGAGACCAGGTCTGAGATATAGGAGGGAGCAGTGCAGTTGAGGGCTGTGTATGTCAGAGTGAGAATTTTTTGTTTAATCCTAGAGGCAAGAGGAAGCCAGTGAAGGGATTGGCAGAGAGGTGCAGCAGATGAAGAGCGACGTGTAAGGAAGGTGAGCCTGGCAGCGGCATTCATTATGGATTGTAAAGGAGCTAGGCGGCAGGTGGGGAGACCAGAGAGGACAGAGTTGCAGTAATCAGGGCGGGAAAGGATGAGAGAGTGAATTAAAATCTTAGTTGTGTATTGTGTAAGTTCCCTTGGTCTGATCCGCTTTTGCGGCGGGCTGCTGTCACTGGGCCTTGTCCGCACGAAAGGCAAGAAAGGTAGATCCTTTAGGCTTAGCCTTCTTATCCTTATCCTGCCTCCCGTAACCGTGCATATGATCGAATCCAAAACTGGACCAAACACAATCTTTTCTTGAAAGGGTAGGGACAATAGTCTTGATTTTGAGGTCATGTCCGCGGACCAAAACTTTAGCCCTGCGAGCTAAAACGGAAAATCCAGAAACCTTTGCGTTCAGGCGAATAATTTACATATTGGTGTCACAAACTAAAGAATTGGCGACGCTTAATGCCTTAATCTTATCCTGTATCTCATCAATGGTAGTCTCCCTTTTGACCATATCACACAGGGATTCACACCAATATGTTGCAGCTCTGAAAACCCCCACAGCTCGAGCTGAGAGTCCGGGACGGGGAACAGTTTCTTAAAGGAAGAAGGGGAAAAGGAAGAACCTAATCGCTCCCATGTATTCTTAATAATATTAGCCATCTTAACGGGAACCCAGAAAGTCTAGGGCACCAGCCTGTCCTAATATACCTTATCAAGCTTAGGAATCGAAGGTTCCTCTGGAAGCTTTGGTTCCGGAACCTCAAGAGTAGCAAGCACCTGCTTCAGCAAAAAGCGCAAATTCTCCATCCTAAAGTCCAGCTGAAGGATGAGATGACACGGACTCCGACCTAGAGGGAGCCTCCTCCGAAGAGTCGGAGTGGGCCTCGTCATCGTATAGTGCCTCTGGCAATTCCATAGGTGTAGACGAACCCTGGGCCTGGCCACCCTGATACGCCCTACGCTTGCGCTTAGCAGAACATGGTAAGGCATGGATCACTTTCGATACCGCCATTTGCAGTTGATCCGCAAAATCTGACAGCCAATTAATCTCTCCTGTAGGAGTATTGGTTGGACACTGGGGCGCTGCATGTGCACTCGAAGATGAAAGTAAAGAACGCACCTCACGGGACGGGGAACCCTCAGAGGTGGACGACTCCGTAGTACTAGACATCTCTTTATTTTTAGATTTCGCAATCTTATCGAGGTATGTGGAACAAAGTTGAGCAGGCTGATATACCAGAACCTCCTCACAATAAACACAGGCATGAGACTTTGATAAAGAGGGAGTACCCTTTAACGCGTCAGAGTCCTCCATAGCTTGCGCTTTTATTATGGACTAGACAATTTAATAAACAGGCACCTTTATACTCTAATGGCCGGGGCACTCACCACCTTCTATGACCCAGAGTACAGAAACTGCTTCGTCTTCTGCGCTGCTGATCAACAGAGGAAGTGGAGACCGCCACACCCAGCCACATGCGATGCCTCACAGGACCGCCCCTGCACTAAGGAGAAACTCGCCAAAACTGGCCGCGTAAACACTCCCAGAAGTCAACCTAAAGTTCCACCATTGCTAGAGCCTCATCTCGCACATAACACAGCAATAACACAATAAACAATATCATGTATAACCCCCCCCCCGTTTAATAATCCTGTTATCAGGAATATTAACCCTTGATTCTCTAAGATAAAAGGTGCCACACTGTGGCCCTAACTTCTGTGTTATAATTAAGTATACATAATGAAACAATCTTACCAGAATCTATGCCGTGGAGCAGGAACACGGCCCTTCAAGTGTGACAGGTAGAAGCAGGCAGCGAAACTCGTCAACGCTGATTGCTTGTGGAGCTGTTAATATGAGTCGGGATGGTTTCGTAGAAAGACTCTCCCTGCATCTTCGGACTCTAATTTTCACCCAGGCTCTCACTGAGAGGCTGACAGAGTTACTTAAAACTCCAGTCCCATTCCAAGAGTACTACCCTCCATAAGAGACTACTACAAATCTTCGGCACTTCTCTGCCATCCTCCTGTAACGAAAGGCAAAGAATGACTGGGGGATGAGGGGAGTGGGGGAGGTATTTAAGCCTTTGGCTGGGGTGTCTTTGCCTCCTCCTGGTGGCCAGGTTCTTTTTTCCCAAAAGTAATTAAGGAAGCTGTGGACTCTCCTCCCCTTTAGATGGAAAAGAAGATGACACAAAGGTGTAGAAGTGCCTGAGGTTTAACAAAAAAAACCTGTCTTAATTAAGGGTGGAGTCGTGGACTCTTCATGTCCGGAAAGAAAGACATTTATCAGGTAAGCATACATATTGTTTTCTTTCCTAAGACATGGAGAGTCCAAAACATCATTCCAATTACTAGTGGGAAGCAATACCCAAGCTAGACAACACGGAATGAAAAGGGAGGGAGAACAAGACAGCAGGCCTAAACCGAAGGCACCACCACTTGAAGAACCTTTCTCCCAAAGGAAGCCTCAGCCGAGGCAAAATTATCAAATTTGTCAAATTTAGAAAATGTATGCAGAGAGGTCCATGTAGCCACCTTGCAAACCTGGGAGATAGCTCTAGTAGAATGAGCCGTAATTCTCTCAGGAGGCTGCTGTCAAGCAGTCTAATAAGCAAAACAAATCATACTTCTCAACCAGAGGGAAAGAGAAATAGAAGAGGCTTTCTGGCCCTTCTGCTTTCCAGCAAAACAAACAAAAAGGGCATAAGATTGGTGAAAGTCCTTAGTAGCCTGTAGGTAAAATTTAAGAGCACACACAACATCTAAGCTATGGAAAAGACGTTCCTTATGAGAAGATGGATTAGGACAAAGAGAAGGAACAACAATTTCCTGATTAAAAATTAGGAAGAAATCCTAACTTAGTACGAAGTACCGCCTTATCCGCATGAAAAATAAGGTAAGGTGAATCACACTGCAGAGCCAGTGCGAGCAGAGGAAATAGCAATAAGAAACAAAACTTTCCAAGATAACAACTTAAAGGGACAGTAAACCCAAACATTTTCTTTCATGATTCATGTACAGAATACAATTTTTACATTTTTTTTATTGAGGCAATTATTGCAAGAATACATTGTCAAGAAAAAAATAATAAAAATGAACAACACAAAAAAACAAGGATAAACCTTCAAGCAGTGAACATCTTGTCATAATCAAAAAAGAAAAAATTAAGCCTCTAATTTTCTATTATATGCTTGAATTCTTATACAGATTATTCCTCTAGGCTGATTAATGCCTAAACAGCATAGCTATAATGGCAATGAGACAGGGAGAGAGGTGGGAGGGAAGAGAAGAAGAAAAGGAGAAAGAGGAAAGGAGAAAAAAAAAAGGAGGGGGGGATAGAATGATCTAATAAAACTATTTCTGAGTGTCTAAAAGGGTAGATTAGTTGATCTATTTCCTCTGGGGAAAAGATCTTAATAAATGCAGACCATTTTTAAAAAAAAAAAAAAAAGATTCACCTCGCTTTCAGAGGTTAAAGTTGTATCCATCTGTTCAATAATACACTGCTTTTTCATGTAGTTTTTGATTTCTTGAATACTAGGGACCAAGTAATCTCTCCACTTCCCAAAAATCAAGTTTCTCGCTGCCAGAATTGCCATGTTCCTAGTTTTTTTATGTTCAGAGATTATAGGGGATTCTATGAGCTCTCAAATGGAATTGAGCAAGGGGAATGATGTCCATGGAAGCGACCATCAGACCAATTACCTCCATGCATTGAGCCACTGATGGCTGAACAGTAGACTGGAGAGAGAGGCAAGAAGAGAGAAGTTTGGATTTTCTGAACTCAGTCAGAAAAATCTTCATAGATAGGGAATCTATGATGGTTCCTTAAAAACACACCCTTGTAGATGGAACAAGGGAACTCTTCTCCAGATTCACTTTCCATCCGTGGTAGAAAAGACAACAAGATCTCTGTATGTCATCCAGGTAAGGAGCCACCACAATTCCCTGAGACCTGACTACTGCCAAGAGCACCCCCAGAACCTTTGTGAAAATTCTGGGAGCCGTGGCAAGGCCAAACGGTAAAGCAACAAATTGAAAGTGCTCATCTAGAAAAGCGAATCTCAGAAACTAGTAATGATCCCTGTGAATGGGAACATGAAGATATGCGTCCTTCAGGTCTCTGGTGGTCATGAACTGACCCTCTTGGACCAAAGGAAGAATGAACTGAATGGTCTATCTTGAAGGACGGTACCTCAAGAAACTTGTTGAGACATTTTAGGTCTAAAATGAGTCGAAAAGTTCCTTCTTTTTTGGGAACCACAAACAGATTTGAATAGAATCCTAGACCCTGTTCCTTTACTGGAACTGGAACAATCACTCCCAGGGAAGAAAAATCCTGAACGGATCTTAAGAATGCCTCTCTTTTTCCTGATCTGCAGATAATCTTGAGAGGAGAAATCTACCCCTGGGAGGACAAGTCTTGAATTCTATTTTGTAAGCATGAGATACTATGTCCACAGTCCAAGGGTTTGAGACATCGTGTATCCAAGCTTGATTAAACAAGGAAAGTCTGCCCCCCACTTGATCCACTACCGGATCGGGGGCAGACCCTTCATGCTGACTTAGTCTCAGATGAAGGCTTCTTTGACTGCTTTCCCTTATTCCAGGTCTGATTGGGTCTCCAAGAGGACTTGGACTGCTCCGGCTTGGAGGAGGAAGAGGAAGACTTTTGACCCTTGAAGTTACGAAAGGAACAAAAATTAGAATTTTGATGTTGCTTAGGTCTATTCTTCTTGTCCTGTGGCAGAAAAGACCCCTTTCCACCTGTTATTTCAGAAATTATCTCCACTGTCCAAGATTTTAACCACAGAGCCCTGCGGGCTAGAACAGTGAAACCCAACATCTTGGCTCCCAGTCTAATGACTTGCATGTTGGCATCAGAGATAAAGGAATTAGCCAGCTTAAGAATCTTGATCCTATCTTGGTTCTCCTTTAATGAAGTCTCTTCTAAAATTAGCTTGGACAAAGCGTCACACTAATAAGATGCTGCACTTGTTACCGTAGCAATACAAACGTCAGGCTGCCATTGAATTCCTTGATGAACATACATCAACTTCACGTCCTCCATTGACAGAGGCAAAGTGAATGACTTGGGTTTATGGGTAAGGGAAGGAGACACTTAACAGCTCTGCTGGGGTGCTCTTTGCCTCCTCCTGCTGGCCAAGAGTGAATATCCCACTAGTAATTGGAATGACGTTGTGGACTCTCCATGTCTTAGGAAAGAAAAAAATAAATGATGATCTGACTTCATATGGTAAGGGAGTACGATCAGTCTTAGCTGACAGCAGTAACCAAAACATGTGCCTCCGTGCTGGACGTAGGTACTACATCAAAACAGTACGCTGGGCAAAGTATGGAGCAAGGGGTTAAACAATAGACATCATTGCAAGATATTTAGAATCTAGTAGTTCTAGTAGTATATATAATAAAGCATTGAGCGGAATTATATATATATATTAAAGCATTGAGCGGAAGACAACCACATGTCCTCACTTTAGAAAGTGAGTATGAATATCAGTTTTATTGTAATGAAGTGTGCTGATTATTGCTTTGCGAGACTGGTTGGATTTCATTGTCTTTCAAGCTTAGCTTATCAGTGCTGATGACCTTGATACTTATATCTAATTACATATTTTGTATTTATATTTTAGATGTCCTTAACAGAGCTACTGACTTTTTTATTACTTCTGTAATGTGAAGTCCACAAGTGGCCTCCTAGACAATTGTCTATCATGAAGAATCTGCATCAAATGCTACTTGAAGGGACATAAAAGTTCATAAAGAAAATGATCTAGTGTATTTATTATTGCACAGTTGCTTGCCTATAGATATGCGTTCAACCCCTGCAAAGGGAATAAACACAGTTGCAGACAGCTCCAGAGCAGAAACGCACTACTGAGAGCTAGCTAAGGACATCAGGTGATCCAATCACAAGAGACAAATGTGTATAGCTACTATTCACCAGCTAGCTCTCAGTAGTGAATTGCTGCTGAGGATATGTACATTTTCAACAAAGGATACCAGTTGAACAAAGAAAGTTCTATCAGAATCATAACAGTTCAAATTTTACATTAATGCCCTTTTTTTTTATTTCACGTAGCTTCTCCATGTCTTATTACATCTAAACTTAAAAGGGACATTAAAGGGACACTGAACCCAATTTTTTTCTTTTGTGACTTAGATAGAGCATGCAATTTTAAGCAACTTTCTAATTTTCCCTGGACAGCAATTGTTTATTGGTGGGTTAATTTATCCACCAATCAGCAAGAACAATCCAGGTTGTTCACCATAAATGGCACAGCATCTAAATTTACATTCTTGCTTTTCAAATAAAGATACCAAGAGAATGAAGAAAATTTGATAAAAGGTGTAAATTAGAAAGTTGCTTCAAAATCTGAATCATGAAAGAAAAAATTTGGGTGCAGTGTCCATTTAAACACTAAATAAATGCTAGACAGAATGATGTATTGAAATAAAAGATTAGTCTGAGAATAAATACGTAGATTTAATTTTTAAAGTTTCATTAGTTGTTTAAATAGTGACACAATAATGTTTTAATGTCTATAAAACAATGGGAGCTGCCATGTTGTAATTTAGGTTACCTTCTCTGCTGTGGCTAATTAGGGACAGTTATAAATAGGTCACTAGAGTGTGTAGCCAATGGCTGTGTGGAATATAACTGTGTTCTGCACTTCCATTACTAACGACACCGAAATGCTCACTATTTAAGAAAGGAATTACAGGAAAAGGGGACACAATAAATAATGAAAGTATATTTCAGAGTTTTATATATATATATATCCAAAAAAGAGAATAAAGCACTCGCTGGTCTTCAATCAAAAAACAACCAAATTTATAGTGATATGTTACATACAATAAATGTGGTTGTTTGTTGACTGAAGACCAGCGAGTGCTTTATTCTCTTTTTGGATCTGTTACTCTAAGAGCACCCTGGCAGTTGCTGTTCTTTTGGTGAGAGTGCGCACACCCTGCAACTTTCGAGATTATATATATATATATATATATATATATATATATATATATATATATATATATATATATATATATATATATATATATATATATATATACATAGTACACAGTATATATATATATATA
>NC_069500.1:281237220-281387220 GCF_027579735.1 Bombina bombina | reverse complement strand
TCTTTTGTGAGATGGTTAAAAAAAAAAAGGAAGATTTCCCCCTTAGGGTTTTTCCCTGAGCTCCTTTCCCTCTGCTTGACAGTATCTTTGCTGGTGTGTGATTGGAGTAGGTATTTCATGTCCTGATTCCTAATGTAATCCAGGCTCTCCCAGCAACAAAGTGGTTAATGTCAGAGAAGACTTTCAGTTCCCTGATATTGTACATTAGCAAGCTTTAATTTGACTCAATGTCATCATTTGCTTTCCATAAACGAAGCACCATCTGTAACCTGAGTTCAGTCCAACTTCCTATAACATAAATGAGATTTATTTCTGTTGCCAAGGTGATTCTCTCTCTCACAAAGACAAAAAAAACTAGAGAAGCAGAAAGCTCAGGCTTGTGACCAGGAGGTGCACAGGAACAAAAAATAAAAAACACACATCCGGTCAGGAAAGGAGGGATTCAGGCAAAATAGAGAATAACAGATCTATCTTGTGGTAGCTCACAAATCCAATGTCAACACAGCTCTGTACCATTTCTCGTACGTGCACAATCTCTCACAGAGAGCAGGAAGATAGTGTGGATCCTACACCTGCTATGTGTTTCTTTCAGAGTTATGCCATTAATTCTCAGCCAACACCAACACAGTGAGAACTGCGCTTTTATCTGTCACGATATTTTATCTCTCACTCTTCACAACTCTACATTCTTCTTAATCATAAAATAGACCATATTAACTCAAAACAGCATAGCATGATGTTTAAACTAACAGGATGTACAGATTTGTACACAACTCCTACCTAGATTGTTCATTGGCCGAAAAGGACAACTCCAAGGGGCACAACCCACAAAGCATAAAAGCCAAAACAAGAATATCTATTTATCAACAACATTTTAAAATGCCCTGTTTTAGACGCAATGAAAAATAAATTATTAGTGAAATATTCCATATTAATAAAAAAATTCTTTTAAAAAGTACTAAAAAAGTACTGTAACTCAAACTTTGATTTGAGGAAAACTAATTTCCGTTAAGCAATGGAAGCAGAATAATCAGTTTATCCCCAAAGTAACATGACAGTAAAACAGTTCCCCAGGTTGTCCTTCATTTATAATCTGTCAATATTTAATTTAGAATAACATTTTGGTACTTCTGAACGGAGAGTTCTGATGATACTGACACAGCATAAGAGATAGAGGGGAAGTGAACATTCTACAAAACACAAGAACTGTTTGATCCTTCATTGCTAGATAGGTCTGCAGAGAATTAGGTTGTGGTGTTTAGGTGATCTCTCTAGAGTTGCAATGGTTAAATTGCTTGCTGCTGTGCTCTGCCCTGGTTTGATGAATAGGAATTCATTTGCTAGAAGTGCAACAGAAGACCATTGTTAGGCACAGATTAGAAATGTAAACACTTCGCATTTCCCACAGCTACCAGCTTCACAATTGATTCTGAATGCTGCCTTCAAGACAATAAATTTAGGGCGTCCGTACACAAAACTGCCAGTAAAAGGGCAATGCTGCCTCCTAGTGCTTAAAATTAGAAATGCAGAAACTACTAATAGATTTCTAAACTTAATTTTTATGCTAGTAGTAGAGTGTAAGATGCTATGTTTAGAAAAAAAATGCATAAAAGAGCACAATAGATTATGCCAGTTTTCAAGTCTAAAGATTTCTGAGAAAAAATAAGGCTTATGGCCTTTATTATGCAAGCTAGCCATAATTCACACAACTCACAGACGCAGTCATTACAGAAGGCGATAGGATAGGCTAAGCCACACACTATCTAAAGGCTGCTTACCATAGAGACTACTGGGGATATGTGGTAATCTTGCAAGGGCTGCACAGTTCAATGCAGGAACAGTGAGTTTTATCAAACACAATGCAAGTGCAATATTTAACGCCAAGGTGTATTTACTACACATTCTATATATACACTTTCTGACACACCAGCTCCTACTGAGCATGTACAAGATTCACAGAATATACGTATGTACATTTTGTGATTGGCTGATGGCTGTCACATGATGCAGTGGGAAGAAAAATAAAACAAACTTTTGGCCAACAAAAAAAATCTATTACTCGTGTAAAATTCAAACTAAGTGCTTTTTCATGGTCTATTTATTATGCATGTATTGCATATTCTATTCTCCTGTGTTTAGTAGTCCTATAATGTTAAAGGGACACTGAACCCAAAATTTTTCTTTCGTGATTCAGATAGAGCATGCAATTTTAAGCAACTTTTTAATTTACTCCTATTATAATTTTTTCTTCGTTCTCTAAATTGCATGCTCTATCTGAATCACAAAAGAAAACATTTTGGTTCAGTGTCCCTTAAAGACAGAAAAATGGGCACACTACTTGGTGTGTGCGTGTATATATATGTATGTATGTATGTATGTATGTATGTGTGTATATATATATATACACACACACACACACATATACATATATATATATATATACATACACACACACACACATATATATACATATACACACTAGAGCTGCGCATCTTCACCTGTCTCACGATTCGATTCGATTACGATTATCATCGTAACGATTCGATACGATTCGATTCTACGATGCATCGCGATGCATCACGATTACTGCACTATTTCTGCCCAATTTTTAAATTTTTCAGAAAAAAAAATTCAAGAAGTCAAAGTATTGAAATAAACTCTTTTTTTATTTTATTAGCTCAAAAAAGGACACTCTTCCTGTGGCAAAGTCTGAACACAGCAGACAACAACAGTTTATAGAACAGTAAATACTAAATGGCAATTGTTGTATTGGTTTGGAAACAATATTATGGCATCAAACTGTAGTTACAGAGTACGTAGTGTAAAAAGTGCAGTGCTCACAGTGTACTTCTTCAGTAAAAGAAAATATTTAAATGTATATATTATATATTAGTAAGTAGTACACTATACACTTGTAAAGAAACATGAACAACAAATAAATGTCTAACCTATCTATGTTGGTTTTAATTTAATTTCTTTACTTACTTAGTAATAATAATATAATAGACATTAAATTAAAACCCAAATAGATAGGTTAAGCTTAAGTTACCACCATAATACCTTATTTGTGTGAAAATTGTCCTCAGAAAACAAAACATAAATCCCTTATAGGTACAAAATTACAGGTGCAGTCCACTGTGCCTTCATGACTGTCAATTTGTGGCAAACAAACATCACGTGAAGAATCTGGAACACAACACACAGCACAGAGTGTGCACACAACACACATGTGATTGTGACATATACAATTAGTTTACACAGTTACAGACTTACAATAGTACTAGAGAGAGAGACATTTAAAACAAGTAGCATTGAACTGAACTACTATAACTACAGTTTCTTCTTGATGATTATATTATCTTTATGGGATCACAAATATAATTAGTTAGTTATTAGTTACTGTTAAAGCAGTACTACACACAACTGAATAGTGACTGAGTCTGTCACTGAACAGTACACAGCAGTCACACACAAACAAACAATACATAAAAAAGGACACAGACATCAAGGAGTAAATCATGGTGAAGAAAGGGTGGCACGCCACTCACCTGAGGTGTGTGTGCTTTATTTTTGTATTGTGCTGTTGTGTGTGGCACTGTGTGTGTGCTGTACTGTCTGTAGTGTACAGTATATTTGTGATCCAATAAAGATTTACTCAAGGTTTACTCAAGGCTTTTCCTTCCCCTATAGTGGGGTTTGGCTTCAGTCTCACTCTCTGCATAGTGCACTCATAGACAGTTAGACAGTCACACTCACTAGACACTCAGACACTAGAGACACAGTGGGACACACACACAAACAAAAACATTCAATGGCACCACAGTCAGCCACAGTCACACTCACACTCATAGACACTTAGACAGTGACACTGGGACAGACACACAATCACATACAAACAAAAAAATTCAAAGGCAGTTAATACACTCATCTCACACACACTCATAGAGAATGAGATACATACAAACTTTTCAAACTGGCACTCACTCACTCACAGACACACTCACACACTCATAAAGAGACAGTTAGACACTGCAGTACACACATTGTTATTGTTAACTGGTTGGTTATATTCGGTTAACCCCTACAGATCTGCCTGGGAGTGGGTGGGATGGCATTTGGGATTGGGATCATAAACAAAAACATATGATATCTTTCTTAAAGGGTCTATTTAAAATAGACAATTTTTTAGTGTGAATGAATAATATTAATAATCCCTTATGCAGTGTGCACTATGCACTCACTGCATTGCAAACAATACAGGGGTGTGCTGTAACAATAGCACAACATCTACAAAACAGAGCACTTCCTGATTGGCAAACATCACAGTAACACTAGAAGTAGTAATAGACATTATACAAGAAGTAGCATTGAACTACTAGATTTACTAACTTTGATTATCAATATCTTTATGGGATCACAAATATATTGTTACACAACACACACACAGTCACAGTCACACACAGTCAAACAATACCAAAAAAAACACACATCATAAAAAGAGTGAATCATGGTGAAGGGTGACACTGACTGACACGCACACATGAGGTGTGTGCAGTTGTGTGTTGTTTCTTTTGTATTGTGTGTGTGTGTGTGTGACTGTGACAGAGTGACGTGGTCGGTCGTGTCGTGTAGTGTACTAGTATATTTTGTGATCCAACAAAGATTTACTCAAGGTTTTAAGCTTCATTTTTCAAAAAGCTATAAGCTATATAACAGTAACAAATATAAAATAACTTAACAGTAGTCTGCACTGGGCAGTGGGGCACACAGCACTTTCTTCTGGATGTGCCAAAAAACATTAAATATTAATATTATAAACCTGAATCACTACTCAGAATTATGGAATATGTAGGTTTTTCTGTAAGAACACTAGTTGATCCACATGCTCTGGTTTGAGGGTGCTTCTTTTAGCCGTTACCACATCTCCTGCAGTGGAGAAAACCCGCTCTGCAGACACGCTTGTACCTGGGATACACAAGTATCGCTTTGACAAATGAGAGAGGAGGGGAAATATGACCTCATGTACATGCCACCATTTCAAAGGGTCTTCAGTGAGAGGCAGAGATGGGGCTTTACAATATTTCTCTATTTCCTCTTCAGCCTTGGCATAGGGGGTCTTGGGTTCTATTGTACCTTCAGTGTCAGTGAAAGACTGTCCCAGCAAAGTCATGAGAAGCGATGTGGACTTTCTTTTGGGAGGAGAAGGGTTATCCTCCTCGATGGCTGATTCTTCTTCCAGAGTTTCTTTTCCCTCAGGCAGTGGCACTTCATCCACGTTTGTCCTCCTAGATGTAACTGTACTAGTACACTCAATCTGTGTTTGAACAAAAGAATAGAAAAAATAGCATTCATTATTACCTCGAGCAGCCAGCCAGCTAATGCTATGTGTGTGCTCAGAGAGACAGTAATGCATAAATAAATGCATACAACAGCTCACATCTATTCAAGAAACATGATGCAATTAAAATTACCTCCAAGGATGCAGCCTCCTCAGTCACTCCTCTGTATATCTCCAATCTCTCCTCCTCTGTGAGAATAAAAGGCAGTCCCTTAAAACGAGGATCCAGGGCAGAGGCTGTATAAAGTATCTTCTTCTCTGCCTCACTGCTGTACCTCTTCAGGAGATCTGTTTTGATGGCATTCTTGATCTCATGGATCATGGGTGTGTCTCCCATGGTGTCTGTCATGTTCTGGAGCAGTTGTGCATTTAGAGGGGCAATGAGAGAAACAGTTGGATTGCGCTCTTCTGACATCAGTGTGGTTGCATCTTTCATTGGCTTTAATGCACTCACAGCATCCTCTGCATTTGACACATCTGTTTCGTTGAGAGTGCAGAGATCTGACTCACTTTTTCTGACTTCTGGAGACAACAATGTGGCACAGATTGCAGGTTGCTGTTCTAGGAACCTCTCGACCATGTCATATGAGCTGTTCCACCTTGTTGTCACATCAGTTATTAGCTTATGATTCTTAAGGCCAAGACATTTCTGTTTTTCTTTCAGACAGTGGTTTGCTGTAGTGCTGCGGTGAAAAAATGTTGATATTCGTCGCACTCTGCCTAAAAGCCTGGAGAGCGTGGCCACTTTCAGCGCCCGCTGGGATGCGAGATTCAGTGTATGGGCGAAGCATTTTACATGAGGGAATTTTCCAACTTGAGCAGCAACAATCATGTTCGAAGCATTGTCGGTCACAAGCACTACAGATTTATCGGACAGCTGCCATTCTTCCACGACACGAGACAGTAGCTCCGCCAGATGAGAACCCGTGTGAGACTCATAAACTGCTCTCGTTTGCAGCACATGCGACAAGATCTTCCAGTCCTTGCTAATGTAATGTGCAGTTACTGTTACATAAGACTCCGTCGTGACTGAAGTCCATGAATCACACGTTAGTGCGACTCGACTGGCTTGGCTCATTGATGCAATTACCTGAGCTTTTGTTTCTTGGTAGAGTGCAGGTATAACGTTTTCTGTTAAGTGATTGCGTGACGGGATCTTATAACGTGGCTCTAGTGTCTTCAACAGGTTGCGAAACCCAAGGTTTTCCACAACAGAGTAAGGCCGTAGGTCCTTCGCTATGAAAGTTGCCACAGCTTTGGTTATTCTCTTCCCTTTTTCAGAGTTGGGTGGCAAAGTTGACAGCATTGCATCAATTCTTGGCTGATGAGCTTCAGCTAGTCTTGTTATTTCCTTGGCAGTGGCACTGGCGACAGCGGCAGGGGTTAGCATCTCAGAGTGAAAACGTCTTCTCAAGTTAGTAGTATTCCCTAGGTATTTAATTTTTGTGTGACAGGCTTTACAAACCGCGTGTGTCTTGTCCAATTCGTGCTTTCCAGTATGTTCATAAAATCCAAAATGTGCCCAGATGCTTGCTTTTAAAATGCTAGGTGCATTTTTTATCTCTCTATCTTTTTTGTCTCCCTCTGTCATTTTAGCATGACATGTACATATGTGACGGATGATGTTGTTGTCAACGTCAAACTCTGTCAGTGTTAAAAAAAAAAGAAAATACACTAAGTTCCAGTTGTCAAAATGTCAAGCCGCAAATGTAAAATCAACAAGTACTAGTAACTTCAACTACTTTGCCAATGCCATACATTTTGCGAACATAAATTTTAAAACAAATTGCATTGTGATAATTGCAGGGGACATCACTCACTCACTGACACAGTTACTGTAGTATACTATATTTATTTATAATACATTTTTTATATATGCAATATTATTCAATAATGCAGCAATTAATTATGCAGCAGCCTGAGCCTCAGTCAGCTCAGCATACTACGTTAAGTAAATAAGGCAAGTATTTAATTGTTACCCCTTATTGTGTAATAAATGTGATTGTGTACCCCTTATTGATTTGCTCTTTAAGTAAGTTAATAATTAGTTTACCTATTGGCAAATGGCAAGTAGTAGGCAGTTGAGGCAATAGGCAGGCATGGCAATGGCAATTATGGCATGGCATTGGCAAAATGTACAACGTTTTGGTAACTATTAACTAAACAAACAGTTAGTTAGTCTAATTCTCACCATAGGTCTCCTCCTCTGTCTCCCACAAAATAAAAATGAGCCCGCCGTGTAGCTGTAGTATACCGCCGTGTACCATCATCAATCTCAGGCAACAAACTCCTGCTTTGCTGCTTTGCTCCTACTGCGTAACTTCGGCACTTCAAGAGACCGCCCATGAGCGCCCATGTTGCTTTATTGGGTGACGTGACGTCAGTGACGTCAAAACGATGTACCGCGCACTTTCGCGCACTTTCTTTTACGTTTCCTGGAGGCTGGTCACGTGGGTAACGTTAATCGATTATCGCGTCTCAGCGCATCGATGCAGAATCGTTTCATGCCGCATCGCGATGCATCGTCAAAACGATTATTTTTGACAGGCCTAATACACACACACACACACACGTAGTACAAATCCCCAAATCTGAAATTAAAAAATCCAGACTTTTCTTTATATATATATATATATATATATATATATATATATATATATATATATATATATATATATATATATATATATAATTATTTAATAATACTATATTTCCCCTCCAGTAAGTCATAATCTTCTCTATCTGCATCTTTTGTGTGTTCTAAAATGCAAATGCTAGTCTATATTTATTTAAAGGACCAGTCAACACAGTAGATTTGCATAATCAACAAATGCAAGATAACAAGAAATGCAATAGCAGTTAGTCTGAACTTCAAATGAGTAGTAGATTTTTTCTTCTGACAATTTTAAAAGTTATGTCCTTTTTCCACTCCCCCTGTACCATGTGACTGCCATCAGCCAATCACAAATGCATACACGTACCATGTGACAGCCATCAGCCATTCAGAAATGCATATACACTTATTTCTGCACATGCTCAGTAGGAGCTGGTGACTCAAAAAGTTTAAATATAAAAAGACTATGCACATTTAGTTAATGGAAGTAAATTGGAAAGTTGTTTAAAATGGCATGCTCTATCTGAATAATTAAAGTTTCATTTTGATAGAGTTTCCCTATAAAACAGCAACTATTACATTACTGAACTATCTTTCTAATGGTAATATGTAGCTGTCCCATTTTACAGATTTACAGATGCAAATAGACAAATATTCTGAAATCCAAACATATTCCATTTTAAACACACACACATATACATACATATATATATATATATATATGTATATATATATATATATATATATATATATACATACAGGTGGCCCTCGTTTTACAACGGTTCAATTTACACCGTTTCAGAATAACAACCTTTTTTTCCAGTCATGTGACTGCTATTGAAAAGCATTGAAAAGCAGTGCATTTATTAAAATAGCCAGTAGGTGGAGCTGTCCGCTTGTGTTGCAGCAAAGCCAAGCAAGCTGAAATTAATCAGTTTAACCAGACCTGAGCTATCAAGCAGATTTAAAAGGAACAAGATCTTCCTGTCTATAAATCAGTCCAGATTGGAATGCATAGAAAGAACTGTTTGCAGAAAAATGCAAGTAAAGTCTGTGTTGTGTGATTATATTATTAGGTTTAAAATACTGTTTAGCAAATGTTTTTGTTCATTTAACTTAGTTTAATTATATATTCTGTGTTGTGTGATTATTTTATTAGGTTTATAATGCTGTTTAGCATTTACAGTCTTCATTTCAAAGCTTTAAAAATAATGTATTAGGTGTTACTTATGACAATTTTGGGAGGGGCCTGGAACCTATCTCCCTCACTTCCCATTGATTTACATTATAAACTGGGTTTCAATTTACAACGGTTTCCATTTAAAACCATTGCTTCTGGAACCTAACCCCAGCGTAAACTGAGGGCTACCTGTATATATATCATGTGTATCCAGCAGAGAAAATATTATGGTTGGTGCAGCCTTTTGAATTCCCTTGTCTATTGTAGTGGCTGACACTGTGGGACCATACAAAACAAAATAGCAGATATTAAATATTGTATTTTTAAATACATTGCTATATACAAAATCTGAAGTTTAAACTCAAATAACATAATTTATGTAAGAACTTACCTGATAAATTCATTTCTTTCATATTAACAAGAGTCCATGAGCTAGTGACGTATGGGATATACATTCCTACCAGGAGGGGCAAAGTTTCCCAAACCTTAAAATGCCTATAAATACACCCCTCACCACACCCACAAATCAGTTTAACGAATAGCCAAGAAGTGGGGTGATAAGAAAAAAAGTGCGAAGCATATAAAATAAGGAATTGGAATAATTGTGCTTTATACAAAAAAATCATAACCACCACAAAAAAGGGTGGGCCTCATGGACTCTTGTTAATATGAAAGAAATGAATTTATCAGGTAAGTTCTTACATAAATTATGTTTTCTTTCATGTAATTAACAAGAGTCCATGAGCTAGTGACGTATGGGATAATGAATACCCAAGATGTGGATCTTTCCACACAAGAGTCACTAGAGAGGGAGGGATAAAATAAAGACAGCCAATTCCTGCTGAAAATAATCCACACCCAAAATAAAGTTTAATGAAAAACATAAGCAGAAGATTCAAACCGAAACCACTGCCTGAAGTACCTTTCTACCAAAAACTGCTTCAGAAGAAGAGAATACATCAAAATGGTAGAATTTAGTAAAAGTATGCAAAGAGGACCAAGTCGCTGCTTTGCAAATCTGATCAACTGAAGCTTCATTCCTAAACGCCCAGGAAGTAGAAACTGACCTAGTAGAATGAGCTGTAATCCTCTGAGGCGGAGTCTTACCCGATTTAACATAGGCAAGATGAATTAAAGATTTCAACCAGGATGCCAAAGAAATGGCAGAAGCTTTCTGGCCTTTTCTAGAACCAGAAAAGATGACAAATAGACTAGAAGTCTTTCGGAAAGATTTAGTAGCTTCAACATAATATTTCAAAGCTCTAACAACATCCAAAGAATGTAACGATTTTTCCTTAGAATTCTTAGGATTAGGACATAATGAAGGAACCACGATTTCTCTACTAATGTTGTTGGAATTCACAACCTTAGGTAAAAATTCAAAAGAAGTTCGCAACACCGCCTTATCCTGATGAAAAATCAGAAAAGGAGACTCACAAGAAAGAGCAGATAATTCAGAAACTCTTCTGGCAGAAGAGATGGCCAAAAGGAACAAAACTTTCCAAGAAAGCAATTTAATGTCCAATGAATGCATAGGTTCAAACGGAGGAGCTTGAAGAGCCCCCAGAACCAAATTCAAACTCCAAGGAGGAGAAATTGACTTAATGACAGGTTTAATACGAACCAAGGCTTGTACAAAACAATGAATATCAGGAAGAATAGCAATCTTTCTGTGAAAAAGAACAGAAAGAGCAGAGATTTGTCCTTTCAAGGAACTTGCGGACAAACCCTTATCTAAACCATCCTGAAGAAATTGTAATATTCTCGGAATTCTAAAAGAATACCAAGAAAAATGATGAGTAAGACACCAAGAAATATAAGTCTTCCAGACTCTATAATATATCTCTCTAGATACAGATTTACGAGCCTGTAACATAGTATCAATCACAGAGTCAGAGAAACCTCTTTGACTAAGAATCAAGCGTTCAATCTCCATACCTTTAAATTTAAGGATTTCAGATCCGGATGGAAAAAAGGACCTTGCGACAGAAGGTCTGGTCTTAACGGAAGAGTCCATGGTTGGCAAGATGCCATCCGGACAAGATCCGCATACCAAAACCTGTGAGGCCATGCCGGAGCTATTAGCAGAACAAACGAGCATTCCCTCAGAATCTTGGAGATTACTCTTGGAAGAAGAACTAGAGGCGGAAAGATATAGGCAGGATGATACTTCCAAGGAAGTGATAATGCATCCACTGCCTCCGCCTGAGGATCCCGGGATCTGGACAGATACCTGGGAAGTTTCTTGTTTAGATGAGAGGCCATCAGATCTATCTCTGGAAGCCCCCACATTTGAACAATCTGAAGAAATACCTCTGGGTGAAGAGACCATTCGCCCGGATGCAACGTTTGGCGACTGAGATAATCCGCTTCCCAATTGTCTACACCTGGGATATGAACCGCAGAGATTAGACAGGAGCTGGATTCCGCCCAAACCAAAATTCGAGATACTTCTTTCATAGCCAGAGGACTGTGAGTCCCTCCTTGATGATTGATGTATGCCACAGTTGTGACATTGTCTGTCTGAAAACAAATGAACGATTCTCTCTTCAGAAGAGGCCAAAACTGAAGAGCTCTGAAAATTGCACGGAGTTCCAAAATATTGATCGGTAATCTCACCTCCTGAGATTCCCAAACTCCCTGTGCCGTCAGAGATCCCCACACAGCTCCCCAACCTGTGAGACTTGCATCTGTTGAAATTACAGTCCAGGTCGGAAGAACAAAAGAAGCCCCCTGAATTAAACGATGGTGATCTGTCCACCACGTTAGAGAGTGTCGAACAATCGGTTTTAAAGATATTAATTGATATATCTTCGTGTAATCCCTGCACCATTGGTTCAGCATACAGAGCTGAAGAGGTCGCATGTGAAAACGAGCAAAGGGGATCGCGTCCGATGCAGCAGTCATAAGACCTAGAATTTCCATGCATAAGGCTACCGAAGGGAATGATTGAGACTGAAGGTTTCGACAAGCTGTAATCAATTTTAGACGTCTCTTGTCTGTTAAAGACAGAGTCATGGACACTGAATCTATCTGGAAACCCAGAAAGGTTACCCTTGTTTGAGGAATCAAAGAACTTTTTGGTAAATTGATCCTCCAACCATGATCTTGAAGAAACAACACAAGTCGATTCGTATGAGACTCTGCTAAATGTAAAGACTGAGCAAGTACCAAGATATCGTCCAAATAAGGAAATACCACAATACCCTGTTCTCTGATTACAGACAGAAGGGCACCGAGAATCTTTGTGAAAATTCTTGGAGCTGTAGCAAGGCCAAACGGTAGAGCCACAAATTGGTAATGCTTGTCTAGAAAAGAGAATCTCAGGAACTGAAAATGATCTGGATGAATCGGAATATGCAGATATGCATCCTGTAAATCTATTGTGGACATATAATTCCCTTGCTGAACAAAAGGCAATATAGTCCTTACAGTTACCATCTTGAACGTTGGTATCCTTACATAACGATTCAATAATTTTAGATCCAGAACTGGTCTGAAGGAATTCTCCTTCTTTGGTACAATGAAGAGATTTGAATAAAACCCCATCCCCTGTTCCGGAACTGGAACTGGCATAATTACTCCAGCCAACTCTAGATCTGAAACACAATTCAGAAATGCTTGAGCTTTCACTGGATTTACTGGGACACGGGAAAGAAAAAATCTCTTTGCAGGAGGTCTCATCTTGAAACCAATTCTGTACCCTTCTGAAACAATGTTCTGAATCCAAAGATTGTGAACAGAATTGATCCAAATTTCTTTGAAAAAACGTAACCTGCCCCCTACCAGCTGAACTGGAATGAGGGCCGTACCTTCATGTGAACTTAGAAGCAGGCTTTGCCTTTCTAGCAGGCTTGGATTTATTCCAGACTGGAGATGGTTTCCAAACTGAAACTGCTCCTGAGGACGAAGGATCAGGCTTTTGTTCTTTGTTGAAACGAAAGGAACGAAAACGATTGTTAGCCCTGTTTTTACCTTTAGATTTTTTATCCTGTGGTAAAAAAGTTCCTTTCCCACCAGTAACAGTTGAAATAATAGAATCCAACTGAGAACCAAATAATTTGTTTCCCTGGAAAGAAATGGAAAGTAGAGTTGATTTAGAAGCCATATCAGCATTCCAAGTCTTAAGCCATAAAGCTCTTCTGGCTAAGATAGCCAGAGACATAAACCTAACATCAACTCTAATAATATCAAAAATGGCATCACAGATAAAATTATTAGCATGCTGGAGAAGAATAATAATATCATGAGAATCACGATTTGCTACTTGTTGCGCTAGGGTTTCCAACCAAAAAGTTGAAGCTGCAGCAACATCAGCCAATGATATAGCAGGTCTAAGAAGATTACCTGAACACAGATAAGCTTTTCTTAGAAAGGATTCAATTTTTCTATCTAAAGGATCCTTAAACGAGGTACCATCTGACGTAGGAATGGTAGTACGTTTAGCAAGGGTAGAAATAGCCCCATCAACTTTAGGGATTTTGTCCCAAAATTCTAACCTGTCAGGCGGAACAGGATATAATTGCTTAAAACGTTTAGAAGGAGTAAATGAATTACCCAATTTATCCCATTCTTTGGAAATCACTGCAGAAATAGCATTAGGAACAGGAAAAACTTCTGGAATAACCGCAGGAGCTTTAAAAACCTTATCCAAACGTATAGAATTAGTATCAAGAGGACTAGAATCCTCTATTTCTAAAGCAATTAGTACTTCTTTAAGTAAAGAGCGAATAAATTCCATCTTAAATAAATATGAAGATTTATCAGCATCAATCTCTGAGATAGAATCCTCTGAACCAGAAGAGTCCAAAGAATCAGAATGATGGTGTTCATTTAAAAATTCATCTGTAGAGAGAGAAGATTTAAAAGACTTTTTACGTTTACTAGAAGGAGAAATAACAGACAAAGCCTTCTTTATGGATTCAGAAACAAAATCTCTTATGTTATCAGGAACATTCTGCACCTTAGATGTTGAGGGAACTGCAACAGGCAATGGTACATTACTAAAGGAAATATTATCTGCTTTAACAAGTTTGTCATGACAATTATTACAAACAACAGCTGGAGGAATAGCTACCAAAAATTTACAGCAGATACACTTAGCTTTGGTAGATCCAGCAGGCAGTGATTTTCCTGTAGTATCTTCTGGCTCAGATGCAACGTGAGACATCTTGCAATATGTAAGAGAAAAAACAACATATAAAGCAAAATAGATCAAATTCCTTATAAGACAGTTTCAGGAATGGGAAAGAATGCCAAATATCAAGCTTCTAGCAACCAGAAGCAAATTAAAAATGAGACTGAAATAATGTGGAGACAAAAGCGACGCCCCAAATAAGACGCCCACATTATTTGGCGCCTAAATGCTTTTGGCGCCAAAAATGACGCCACATCCGGAACGCCGACATTTTTGGCGCAAAATAACGTCAAAAAATGACGTAACTTCCGGCGACACGTATGACGCCGGAAACGGAAAAGAATTTTTGCGCCAAAAAAGTCCGCGCCAAGAATGACGCAATAAAATGAAGCATTTTCAGCCCCCGCGAGCCTAACAGCCCAAAGGGAAAAAAGTCAAATTTTTGAGGTAAGAAAAATATGATAATTCAATGCATAATCCCAAATATGAAACTGACTGTCTGAAAATAAGGAAAGTTGAACATTCTGAGTCAAGGCAAATAAATGTTTGAATACATATATTTAGAACTTTATAAATAAAGTGCCCAACCATAGCTTAGAGTGTCACAGAAAATAAGACTTACTTACCCCAGGACACTCATCTACATGTTTGTAGAAAGCCAAACCAGTACTGAAACGAGAATCAGTAGAGGTAATGGTAAATATAAGAGTATATCGTCGATCTGAAAAGGGAGGTAAGAGATGAATCTCTACGACCGATAACAGAGAACCTTATGAAATAGACCCCGTAGAAGGAGATCACTGCATTCAATAGGCAATACTCTCTTCACATCCCTCTGACATTCACTGCACGCTGAGAGGAAAACCGGGCTCCAACTTGCTGCGGAGCGCATATCAACGTAGAATCTAGCACAAACTTACTTCACCACCTCCCTTGGAGGCAAAGTTTGTAAAACTGATTTGTGGGTGTGGTGAGGGGTGTATTTATAGGCATTTTAAGGTTTGGGAAACTTTGCCCCTCCTGGTAGGAATGTATATCCCATACGTCACTAGCTCATGGACTCTTGTTAATTACATGAAAGAAAAAAAATATTAGTTAATTGTCTTCTTATCTTTCCTTATCCAGAAATGCAGAGCAGCCCCTTACTGAAACACAGAGCTTTCAATGCAACATTTCTTTTTAATGAATCCCATAAGGGACTTTGTAGACCTGGCGGCTCTCATATTTGAAGCGTGCAGTCCCAGTGAGCATTAATAAATCTAAGTCAGCATCACTCTAAATTTGTAGAAAATGTATCAAACAAATGGAACACAAACAAAAACACATTTTTGTTGGTATTCTTGTGAATTATAAAGTTCTCTTTAGGGCACGGTTCTTATTGTTTATCACTCTCCTACAGTAGTATTTATTTTGTTTTTTTCTCTTTCTCGTTTTATTACTCAATTGTACAATGCTGCAGAATATGCTAGTGCTTTATAAATAATAATAAAAATATCTCCCAATCCATGACATTTAATTTCCTAGCAGTAAAGTGCTGATACATCTTAGTAACTCAAAAAAATCACTATATGCAATGTCTGTGCAGGAGTATTGAAAACACAAAGTAAAATACTTCACATGAGCCTGCAATAACAGTACTAAACATAACATATGGAAGAACAGTATAATGCTGAGGCGAGCAGCATAAACAAAACTAAAATATATCTGTTTTCTGAAATCAGTGCGCATGATACGCTTTTGCTGATGATGGTTTTACCAGAGCCTGCATTGTACTCAACTGCTCTTCACCTTGACTGGTTCATTGAGGTGAAAAAAGTAATTTAAAAGCATATGAATCATACAGTGCAGAATATGTGCACGACAGCACCAGACCCTTTGTCTAGTCTAGGAATTCCAAGTTTATTAACAAAACAGAAAGGGACCAGACTAAAAAAAAAATATATACTTATGAAAGATCTCACATCTATTATATTTTTTGCAAAATTGTGCATAGTAAAAAATTTTGCTAAATTTGTAAAATTATTTATTTTGCCCGCTTTTCCTATAAAGTTGTTTATTTTCCCACTGACCTCAGAGAAGGTGAAGTGCATAATGAACACTTCTCAACCTCTGACACTACAACATTCTACACTGCGATTGGCTGATCAATGCAGGAGTTTATTTCTATAAGCACATTTTTCTAAAGACGTATCCTAACTGCTGATACATACTCTTCATACATATATAAAAAAAGTTACT
Source organism: Bombina bombina (assembly GCF_027579735.1). NCBI lineage: Eukaryota > Metazoa > Chordata > Amphibia > Anura > Bombinatoridae > Bombina > Bombina bombina. The sequence continues at coordinate 281,370,713 of NC_069500.1, read as the reverse complement.
TTAAAGCTTTTGAAACCAATGCTGGTTACTGAAAATACATGTTGCATATTGAAGTATTCAATGCTTATATAAAGATATATCTCTACAAACTTTAAAATATTGTTTTATTCGGGCTGTTACATCTAAAAAATCTAATTGAATCCCTGTTTGTGATATAAGATGATTTTTATCTTCAAAACTCAACTGTAAAGTGGGCGGGACGGGTCTCTATATTTTATTTTCATTTAAAAAAAATTATTTCTACATTTAAGTTAGGTTAAATGCTCACAACAAGGGAGGGATGACATAACCTTTCCAAACACTCATAGTAAAACTATTAGGTTGTACAATAGCTTGACTTGTCTCCAAAACAATAAATAGTACCGGTTACCTAATGACAGATTTATAGATAAATTGTACTTCATAAAAACACATCTGCTTGTGCATACGAGCCAAAGTGATTTCAAGTGATATTTGCTGTTGTCAATCACAAAAATCTAATTTTATTCCAATATAAAAGACAATTTAAATTTGGCTTTGGTTTTTGTTTTTAACGAGGAAGTATATTTGCAATGTATTATTCTTTTTTTTTTCTTTCTTTAAGCTATCAACTTGAAAGTAAAAACATCACGGCAGGAAAAAAACAAGCAAAACAAAATCTGTTTGCTACTAAAATTAATTGACATGTGATTTTGCCTGGATTACTTGTCAGAAAAACATAAACTGAATATTTCTACCGCAGAATGTGTATATATTGTGTATTTTCGGCTATAGCAAATAATAAAGGGAATGCATAGCAGTGCTCAGATCAGTGCAGGACTCATTTGCATCTTGTCTTTGGTCACAGCAAAAGGGCCAAACATATTCATAGGCATTTCAAGGGGTGGCTTCCTTGGACTGCTCTTGATTTGGGGGGAAAACAGCAAAGTATGCTAACTAGATGACAATTGTAGAACATATTTATTTTTTAATTCAGATGTTTAATTCAGATATTTTCTAATGCTTAATTGCTTATATACATCTAATTTACAATGAAAAATCAATACCAGGGTACAAAGTCAAACATTCATATTATAGTGTCAGACATTCACTAGCTTTATTTTTATTGCAGCAGAGTTTCAGCACAATGTGATTGACCCCACAGTGTGTCATTAATTTCCCTATAATGTTTGTAGAGGAGAATATTATCTGGTTTCAAAGTATTTCACTTTTAAACAGCAATCAATGTTAAAGGGACAGTCTACACCAGAATTGTTATTGTTTTAAAAGATAGATAATCCCTTTATTATCCATTCCCCAGGTTTGCATAACCAACACAGTTATAATAATACACTTTTAACCTCTGTTATTATCTTGTATCTAAGCCTCTGCAAAGTGCCCCTTTATTTCAGTTCTTTTGACAGTCTTGCAGTCTAGCCAATCAGTGCCTGCTCCCAGATAACTTCACGTGCACGAGCACAGTGTTATCTATATGAAATACGTGAACTAACACCCTCTAGTGGTGAAAAACTGTTAAAATGCATTCTGAAAAGAGGTGGCCTTCAAGGTCTAAGAAATTAGCATATGAACCTCCTAGGTTAAGCTTTCAACTAAGAATACCAACAGAAAAAAGCAAAATTGGTGATAAAAGTAAATTGAAAAATTGTTTAAAATTACTTGCTCTATCTGAATCATGAAAGTTTATTTTGGCTTAGACTGTCCCTTTAATGCAAATGATGTCTGAATAGTCGAATATGAAAGATTAAAACTGCAAATTAGCATCTAAACTGAAAAATCATAATAATAACTGGGATCTGAAATCACAGATAGTGGGAGATTACCTGGAACACAGGAGAAGAACAAGGACATTGAGAGGGATTTTCTGTAACAGCCTGATGACAGGAATACAGCTTTTGAAGGTCGCAAACACATCACCACAGTAATAAAGGAATGTCACCTCCACCACTAATGTAATTAAAGGGATTGGAATATAAAATGTTTAAATATGGCTAGTAAAAAAACTAACAAAAAAACCTTTGTAATACAGGGAGTGCAGAATTATTAGGCAAATTAGTATTTTGACCACATCATCCTCTTTATGCATGTTGTCTTACTCCAAGCTGTATAGGCTCGAAAGCCTACTACCAATTAAGCATATTAGGTGATGTGCATCTCTGTAATGAGAAGGGGTGTGGTCTAATGACATCAACACCCTATATCAGGTGTGCATAATTATTAGGCAACTTCCTTTCCTTTGGCAAAATGGGTCAAAAGAAGGACTTGACAGGCTCAGAAAAGTCAAAAATAGTGAGATATCTTGCAGAGGGGTGCAGCACTCTTAAAATTGCAAAGCTTCTGAAGCGTGATCATCGAATAATCAAGCGTTTCATTCAAAATAGTCAACAGGCTCGCAAGAAGCGTGTGGAAAAACCAAAGCGCAAAATAACTGCCCATGAACTGAGAAAAGTCAAGCGTGCAGCTGCCAAGATGCCACTTGCCACCAGTTTGGCCATATGTCAGAGCTGCAACATCACTGAAGTGCCCAAAAGCACAAGGTGTGCAATACTCAGAGACATGGCCAAGGTAAGAAAGGCTGAAAGACGACCACCACTGAACAAGACACACAAGCTGAAACGTCAAGACTGGGCCAAGAAATATCTCAAGACTGATTTTTCTAAGGTTTTATGGACTGATGAAATGAGAGTGAGTCTTGATGGGCCAGATGGATGGGCCCGTGGCTGGATTAGTAAAGGGCAGAGAGCTCCAGTCCGACTCAGACGCCAGCAAGGTGGAGGTGGAGTACTGGTTTGGGCTGGTATCATCAAAGATTAGCTTGTGGGGCCTTTTCGGGTTGAGGATGTAGTCAAGCTCAACTCCCAGTCCTACTGCCAGTTTCTGGAAGACACCTTCTTCAAGCAGTGGTACAGGAAGAAGTCTGCATCCTTCAAGAAAAACATGATTTTCATGCAGGACAATGCTCCATCACACGAGTCCAAGTACTCCACAGCGTGGCTGGCAAGAAAGGGTATAAAAGAAGAAAATCTAATGACATGGCCTCCTTGTTCACCTGATCTGAACCCCATTGAGAACCTGTGGTCCATCATCAAATGTGAGATTTACAAGGAGGGAAAACAGTACACCTCTCTGAACAGTGTCTGGGAGGCTGTGGTTGCTGCTGCACGCAATGTTGATGGTGAACAGATCAAAACACTGACAGAATCCATGGATGGCAGGCTTTTGAGTGTCCTTGCAAAGAAAGGTGGCTATTTTGGTCACTGATTTGTTTTTGTTTTGTTTTTGAATGTCAGAAATGTATATTTGTGAATGTTGAGATGTTATATTGGTTTCACTGGTAAAAATAAATAATTGAAATGGGTATATATTTGTTTTTTGTTAAGTTGCCTAATAATTATGCACAGTAATAGTCACCTGCACACACAGATATCCCCCTAAAATAGCTATAACTAAAAACAAACTAAAAACTACTTCCAAAACTATTCAAGCTTTGATATTAATGAGTTTTTTGGGTTCATTGAGAACATGGTTGTTGTTCAATAATAAAATTAATCCTCAAAAATACAACTTGCCTAATAATTCTGCACTCCCTGTATACTTTCACTTATTATTTTGCCACCTTTGCCTTTAATTTAGGTCTAAAGATAGTCGATGTACACATGGCACCTAACTAGCCTATTAACCCTGCTACATATCTGTCCCTAATTTACCTCAGCAGGGTTGATCTCATAAGGATCTTCAAAACAATGGCAGTGGCTTTGTCTACTCCAGTACTAAGTCCAAATTGATTCTTCCAATAAGGCAAGTGTTGAGTGGAGATTGGCTTTTGAAAAACATTTCCAAATATGCCTATTTAAGTGGGTGGTCCCTGACACAGAAGGCGCCCATTCTAAATTTGCCCAGAGCATTAGATAGGACAGCTGTTGCGGTAGGTGTAGGTAAGGACATGGGAAACATTAAGAACAGCTCTCTAGATTGTATTGGGATGAACTATTATTGTTTATGTTCAGGGGTCATAAAACCTCTTTAAAACAATGTTTTATAATTCAGTAGATCATCATTATATCCAATAAGGAAGGCCTGAAGAGGCATTTAATTTTTTTCTTGTAACCACACCCAAAAACTAGTTACGCTATTTTGAAAGCTCCTAAAGTCAGGACATCATTCTCATCATAACTTAACAGACCAGCTATTAGCTAATCACAGACTGCATATGCCAACTTCGTCTGTGTGTGTGTGTGCGTCAGTATGGTCTATGAAAACATCTATATTAAAGGGCCATGAAAACTAAAATTTCTCTTTCATGATTTAGATAGAACATGCCATTTAAAAAATCTTTCCAATTTACTTCTACTATCATAATTTTGCTTCATTCCCTTGGTATCATTTATTGAGTCTGCAGCAATGCACTACTGGGAGTTAAACACATTTTTAAGCCAATGCAAAGATGTATACAGTGTATATGTGAAACCACCAATCAGAAGCTAGCTACCAGCTCCTAAACCTACCTAGGTATTCTTTTCAACAAAGGATATCAAGAGAGCAAAGCAAATTCGATAATAGAAGTAAATTGAAAAGTTGTTTAAAGTTGAATGCTGTATCAGAATCATAAAATAAAATATTGGGTTTCATGTCCCTCTAAATGCAGTTTTAACAAATATGCTAGATTTGCTTATTTGTTTTTGTTTTTAAAGTAATAGATACATAGATTAATGCTCCAATGCAGTTTTTATTAGTTTTTTTTTTTTTTTTAACCAACTGACACTATGGGCTAGATTACAAGTGGAGAACAGTTACACGCAAGCGATAAGGGGTTTATTGCGGGTGTTTGCACTTTTTGTTTTGCAAAACAAACAATTATCACAAAACACATAAAAAATGCATTACAAAGTACAGTTACACTCATAATAACACCATCTAATAAAAAATATTTAACATATATGTTCAATGTATTAATAAATAGGTATTCCTATATATATATATATATAATCATGTGTATATATATAGGTATAAATATATATTTGTATAAAAAAAAACATCAGATATATGTAGAAATATGTATTTATGAACAAATAGTGCATATTCTTGTGTATTGATTGTGCTCAAAGGCAGGGCATTCCTCTCCTTTTGTATAACTCAATTATTGCACCTACAACTGTTATTTAACCCTACTGTACTTGTTTGTGTATTACTGTATCCCTGTAATGTTTTTATTCTTTGTATAGCACTGCGTAATCTGCTGGCGCTTTATAAATAAATGATAATAATAATATTCTTCTAAGGGGAGAACAATGGAATATTTAATATACATATTTTCATGACGGGTTAGCGCACTTAAGAATATGCAATTGTGTTTGCGCGTGAGTTGATTGTTAGGTTTCCCCCCACCACCACTTTTTTGCTCCTTTGACTTCTATGGGGGAACAGGTTATCACACTCGTTCGTCTTTTTAAAGCGTGTTGGGTTACCGCGCAAGAGAAAACGGTTTACTTTTCAACCCATAACACGAGCGCAACCCGTCGCGAGCAAAAAACTTACTCCTTGCGCATTTAACGATCAGCCAGGAATGTTAAATACTGCTCCACTTGTAATCTGACCCTATATTGGTCCCTTTAGTAAAGTGCTGCTGAGTATACTGATCATGCAGATATTCACATCTTTATAGTGGCCAAGAAATTTATGAATAAAAAAATATATATTGCATTTAAAAAAAAACAAATCCCATGCTGCAAAATTGAGTACTGTATTATTTCAATGTTTTATGCACATTGCTATCTTGTTTAGATCCAAATCGCTGCTTAATGAGTCGAATACATACAAAGCAATAAGTTCCCCTAGCAGGCAATGCAGTTTCTATTTAGTAAGAATAAAATAGTAGTTACATGTTTAGCTTATTAAGTTGCATTTTTAGAACTTTTTGCAGTGCAAATAGTTAGGCATTGCAGACAGTTTATGCATATGAATATTACATATTTTTTTTAACTATGTTTGTGCGTTTTCTCAATTAAAATAATCATAATATAAGTTGAAAAAACAACTGAAATGAGTGTCATTATAATGCAGTGGTGTTGATGCTGCTGCGTGTTAATTATATACACAGTGATGTTTTTGAGAAACATTTCCAAGATGAAAAGCAGAAAGATTTGTGTTGCATTCATGGTAATTATTTAATAGAATGATCAATTTTACTTCCCACAGAACCCCAGCTCCGATAGACCAATAAAATCCATGTTCTGCACACTGGGTTCAGTATTATGTATTTATGCATTGGAAAATCAAGAACAAATATTCTGCAAGGTTATAAGACTAAAACATAAACACTTTTTTAAAAACACATAATTCCTAAGTGATCTTTTTTTTACATCAATCTTTTCCATAGGCTACCTATTTAAACAAGTATATATTGTTATAAACTAGAAAGAAGCTGTGAGTATCAGTAATATTAAAGGGGCATGAAATCCAAAATGTTTCCTTCAAGATTCAGATAGAGCATGCAATTTTAATCAACTTTCCAATTTACATCTATTATCTAACTGGCATTGTTCTCTTGGTATCATTTGTTCAAAAGTATACCTACAGTAGGTAGGCTTAGGAGGTGGGAACTACCAGTTGATTGGTGACTGCACATAAATGCTTCTTGTTATTGGCTTACCAATGTGTTCAGCTAGCTCCAAGTAGTGCATTGCTGCTCTATAAATGATGGATACCAAGAGGATAAAGCAAAATTGACAATTTGTAAATTGCAAAAGTAGAAGTTGTTTAAAAATGTATGCTCTATCTGAAACATGAAAGAAAAAAAATGGGTTTCATGTCTCTTTAAATAAATATTTCCTTTGTTGTGTCTTTCTCCAGTCTCCCCTCTCTGTTTGTTTTGTTTTGGTGGCTTCGATCTGCTAATAAATACATCACAAGTGTCATCAACACAAATGTATGAAACGGATATAAACACAGACTCTCAATATCTTAGTAGCATAGCACCCAAGAAAGGATCATGGCATCCAAGGTAAAAGCCCATTAAACTCATGTTGCTTCTATATAAAAATTAAGGTAATCTCTTTAGATAAGCCATAAAGCAAATTGTGCAGCCTGCAAATGCTGAAAATCCAATAGACGGCTTAAGCAATTGGCAGCATTATAAAAACATAGGTATTTAATATCCCTTTAATGTATTAAACTATATTACATTAATTTGGCCTATTTATAGAATAACCCAGTGGGGTGTATAAAAGGCCATCTTCTGGCTTAGTTAAATAAATACATAGTATGCAACAGGCAATGTGAAACAAGAGATTTGACTGGTTAGGATAATGGCAGGCAGGTGGTTAAATGCCATTATAAGCATAAAGAGCTGATCTCACAACTGGCCCTATGGAGACAAGAGCAAGGGCTCTGCAACAGATGCAGCGTCCTACCTTTGTGTCTTCCTGGCTAACTCCAAGTTCTATCACAGCCTGGGGAGTTTTCATTTTTGCTTGGGTGGATTTAGCCATCTGGAGGTTGAGCTGCCAGGCAGTTGTCTCGAGCTAGAAAACAAAACAAACATGAGAAAAGCATTATTTCCTGCTATTTATGCTGTGTGCCACTGAGCTAGGGCAGACCAGGCATTACTTCAGTATTGGCACAGCAAGGATAGAATTATAAACCACCTCTTTGTGATACGCATGTCAGCGCCATCTGTGGCCTTTTTACTTGGCAATTAATATTATCATTAACACTAAAATTGCATCAGGTGAGTATGTTAGCTGTGACAGACAAAAACACACCATAATATAACACTAGCTACAGATATACAATATGCATTAGGCATGTGCATTCAGTTAATTCTGCAGCAAACGAATGTCAAAGATGGCGAACGCCAGCAGAATTTGGCACTTTTCTGAGCCGGAATTCTACTTGTAAAAGTGCAACACAAAATGTGGATTTGCACAGATCTTAGTGTGTTGCACTTTTACGGGAAGAAATCTGGTTACAAAAAGAGCCGAATGGCACTGGTGGCCGCCATGTTCGCCATTCATTTGCCTCTAAATGACCTGATCGCAGATGCCTAATATGCATAATACTACAATGAGATGTCTATATTCCATGGAGCAACCATCCCTTTATACACCCTAGGGTTTGTCAAAATTTGAATTTTTCAGCTTAAAGGGAAAGTAAAGTGAAAATGAAATATTCATAATTCAGGTAGAACATGCAATTTTAAACAACTTTCTTATTTACTTCTATTAACTAATTTTCTTTGTTCTCTTGGTATGCAGGAGCAGTATTAAGAGCTTGCTGCTGATTGGTGGCAATACATATATGCCTCTTTCATTGGCTCATCCATCGCATTCAGCTAGCACCCAGTATTGCATTGCTGTTCTTTTCACATGTATGAAATTGTCTCCCAAATTCAAGTGGAATTATCTACAGATCTCAGGTTTTTTTTCCTCACAAAGTAAACGGTGGCGAAGAAAAGACATGCGTAAAAAATAGAGGCGATTGTAAGATGCTATCAGAAGAAAATAGCACAATGTGGTTTGTTTTTTTAAGCAGCATTTATCTTTTGAAGTGTAACCTCTGCTCACTGCTAACTTCGCTCTACCCAGCAAAGTTTCCCTTTCCAGCGAGCTCCATTACTTTCTATAGGAGATCTCTCGCCACTTGTAGGAACTGCCCCTTTTTAAGAGAATTCCACAAGAGCAGCCCCTGCGAGGGTTGGCGTGAAAAACCACATCAGAACCAACAAAGTTTATTTAGATAATCGAGTCTAGAGTGGATTTGATTTAAATCTCAATTTAAATCACTGATCAGTAAAACGATATAAATCTATTTAAATTATGGTTTAACATTGCAGCCATGAATATACAGCATCATGCTACATTATTAAAATGAATCCTTATTTCAGGATTTAAAATGTATCTTAAATAGAAAACTATCTGTAGATAGATTTTTCCTCAAAAACCATAAAAAAAAAAAAAGTCTTTCCCCCCCATCCTGATTGGTCCTATATTTTGTTATGTCTGTGTTCTGGCCATACTGACTGCACATGCTAGAGGTGACATCACAAAGTGAGTTGAAAATAGACGTGCATTCACATGTTTAGTTACTATTAGAATGCAGGAGGCGGCGGGCGATTTCAGCATTCTGCTCTTTTTGGGGGCCGGATTTCTTCTTCTTAAATGCAAGACACAAAGATCTGTGCAAATCCAGATCTCAGTGTGTTGCACTTTCACAAGCAGACATCCGATTACGAATAGAGTCGAGCGCCGAAAGCTGCCACCTTCTTTTGCATTCGGATAATAACTAAATGTACAAATGCACATGTCTAGTTGAAAGGTTAGAGTCTAGAGATGTAATAGCGTAAAATGTGACCACTGCCAACATTCCCCATGCAATCAATAATTAATAGACAGTATAGATCTCACCGGGCTTTCTAAGGTTTCTATTTTTATATATAGTTGGTGAGCTATTTCTTACTCTTTTTAGAATAGAATAGCACTTTTAGTTACAGATCTATAGAAGTTTAGTTAATTTTATAAAAGTAACTGTATATGAGTATTGAGTATATGCTACTCAAATTTACAAAATGTGATACAAATACACATTCTCTATTGCATAAAACGAATCATGGAACTGATTTTTTTTGCAACAAATTACTGATGTCAGTTTTCTACCTAGTGGTGCTGAGGGTAACACAAAAAAACTTGGGGGTCCAGATGTTGCCCTTGGGCCATAATTTGGGCAACACTAGTTTAAAAATTGTATGATATATACAGTATATATATATTTGTAACTAAATACAATACCCAACATTATAAAATTAAAAAGATTATAAATAAAAATTGGAAAGTTCTAAAACTAGATCCGGTTTTGAATAAAATATTGGGGGACAAACCAGATGTAATTTTTAGAAGAAACAAAGATATAAAAAACTATATAGCACCCACAAAACTCCGTCCACCATCTAAAGAAGGACAATTGACTAGTTGGTGTGGGGCCAAACCTGGTCTCTATCCTTGCAAACAAAAATATTGCATTATGTGTCCCCTAATTTCACCTAATAGTGCACAATTCTTCAATTATAATGGTAGTAAACAATATGATTGTAAAAGTAGATGTTCCTGCCATTCAACATATGCGGTATATCCAGGGCCGTCTTTAATATTGACAGGATATATTTTCTTGCCCCCCCCCATGCAATTTCGCTCTCCACCCCAACATCCCAAAAAACAACTAAATCATTTTTTTTTTAATTATTAGCCCAGCAGTGGATTATCCACTGCTGAGCTAATCATTTAAAAATATGAAATAAATTGCAATATGTGAAACTGGACCTAAGCAGTACTAATAAGTAAATAAATATATAAATTCCTCCACTGTGGATTAATTTAATATTCTTTTGAATGTGATTCTGGTGTGAGGTTAGCTGGTTAAAGAGATTTAGGGCAGCCAACAGGAGCAAAGCAAGGTAAAGACTGAGGAGGAAGCATGGAGGTGCAGTATAAGTTTACTGACTGGAACAGCAGAACTACTATGGGAAGCTGTAAAATCTGAGACAGAGAGAAAACAAAAACTATAAAAATAAACCTTACATTAATGTGTGAAGTATCAGCATGACACTATACATCAGCCACAGCAGCACATGTCACTTCTTTGCTAGGAACAAGTTCCCTCTCACCTTGCACTAGACAATGCTGCATGGGGTGGGGGGGTGCACTCACTTATTCTTCCCACTGACACCTTTCTACAAAGCACTGTTCCCCTAACAAACTTCAGTTAGTTGATCTTAGGGCCACAGCAGAAATAGCAGGGCTAAAAGGACCAGCAGACTTGATGCTGTCTGTCCAAGGCTGCATGGATACAGTGTGAGATGAGTCACAGAGCCTCAAGACTGAAGAGAGCAGTGTATGCAGCTGCACAGATGCTCAAATCCTCACGTGCTTGCCGCTCCAGCTTTCTGCTGCATGCGCTTACAGTCAGCCTTACCCATTTCAATCCCTACCACCAGAGCAGTTACCTGGTAACAGTGGTAACACCAGTAGGACCTTTTATGATGCAGTGGGAATGGCTGGATGCCGAGTTAGGGCTTTGCATTCAGTGCTGCACAGTGCACATCTAAAACAGCACATGGCAATAGCTTGGCATATCACATGACACCGGCACGGTCTGGCACAGTTTTAAAAAAATATACATAAGCAGAGTACTTTTGACTGTGACAGTATTAGTACTGAATGCGTGTGTTCCTCATGTCAAATCAGCAGTCTGGTATGAACCATTAAAAAAAAAATAAAAAAATTTTTTTTAGGACTCTTGGGCCCCTCAACAGAAACTGGGCCCTGGGCAGCTGCCCCTTTTGCCCTGTGTTAAAGACGGTCCTGGGTATATCAGCTGTCCTGCAAGTGTGGGATGTTCTATATTGGAAGAACAAAACGAAAAATTAAATATAGAGTAAGGGAGCATGTGAATAACATCTCTAAAGGATTTGATAATCATAGTGTGTCCCATCACTTTAACATTTTTCATAGCAGTAATACTGATGATCTTACAGTTAGTATTATAGAATGGGTGCCCCCTAATAAATGGGACACAAATAGGCTATTAAGATTAATACAAAGGGAAACTTTTTGGATTAAAACTCCTGATTGTCTAGAACCTAAGGGACTTAATATTGAATTAGACATTTTAGCATATCTGTAATCAAATTGGTTTTAATCAAATTTCCTTATATCAAATTGATTTTAATTATCTTATTTTATAGATACATTTTATATATATATTAAGTTATATTCCATTAAGAATTTTTAAAAATATTTTTTATTGTTATTAATTGATACATATAATTTAATATAAGCAAAAGTGAAATAGAATCTGTTTTTTATCTGTATCCTTATAGGTATCTAAACTGAGGTCCATTGATATGTTTATTATTATATTTTTATTATCTTTTTATTATCTATTTACTATATACTGGATTTTAAAACTTATATGGAGAGAGTTAGTATGAAATATGTAATTGCTTTATCAGTTGTTTTAACAATCGTCATTATAGACATTGTATGTATATGATTATTATGTATTTATTAATATGTAAGCAGATCATTATGTATCGTATCGTATTGTATGGCTATGTTATGTACCTTTAAGAAAGGTTTTATGAGACTTCATATCACTATCATGTCTTTTAATTGGTCAGCCAATCTTTGTAACCCTCTTTAAAAGAGTGCGCAAAGACACACAAGTTAGTTCTTGAGAAAGTCCCATCGAATAGGGACGAAACACGTAGAACAGTTAGCAGTTGATTCCTATTTTGACCCTGTGAGGCCGCCGTAAGAGTTCCGGTATCACGTGATATACGTGTATCAGTTGTGGAACTCATACATGGAAGGGCCTTTTTACCTCCACCCCCAGTTAAACCGGTTAGTACCTTTGTACATGGCGATCTAAACAGCTGACCGACTGACCTTACATCCGCATGATACATTGACCGGGAGGGGATTTTGTATTTGACATGCTCGTTTATATTTTACCTCTTGTGAGTATATTCACATGTGTGGCTGTTAATAAAAGTTTGGGAGATCTACACTTGAATCGTGTCTGCTCTCTTCTGTTTTCTCACATACAGACGGCTTTGCAAGAGATACAGTTTCTTTACCTGTTTGAGGAGCTGCAGCACAATTCTGGATCCAGGGCCTACACCCGGCTGACACCTTATTCTGTATATATAAGGACTGAGCCTGAATTAACTAAGTATTGCAAACTTTTATATTTCTGTATATTTCTTTGTTTTAATTATTAATTTATTGCTATATGAGTCAAACTTTTATGTGAACAACTGAATCATAATCACAATTTTTTTTTTCCTTTTTATATCACATTACATAATTGCGCTTCTCCTTTTTTTAGCTACCCTGTGGTGGTTTTTAAAAGTTTTTATTTTTATATATTTACACATACATACACATACTTTATTGAAATTGCAATGATCATTTAAATATATTTATATAAAATAAACGCATGAACCAACAAAAATATGAAAATTCTTTTTTTCTTTAAATGCATAAACAATATGTATTATGTATCCGTTATAGCGTGTGATTTTCTAAAAATGAAATGCCACCTGTTTATTATCACATTTCTGTTTATTTTTAGTGCACATTTACCATGCCACTATTTTATAATGGATAGAAAAACAGAATTTATGTTTACCTGATAAATTACTTTCTCCAACGGTGTGTCCGGTCCACGGCGTCATCCTTACTTGTGGGATATTCTCTTCCCCAACAGGAAATGGCAAAGAGCCCAGCAAAGCTGGTCACATGATCCCTCCTAGGCTCCGCCTACCCCAGTCATTCGACCGACGTTAAGGAGGAATATTTGCATAGGAGAAACCATATGGTACCGTGGTGACTGTAGTTAAAGAAAATAAATTATCAGACCTGATTAAAAAAACCAGGGCGGGCCGTGGACCGGACACACCGTTGGAGAAAGTAATTTATCAGGTAAACATAAATTCTGTTTTCTCCAACATAGGTGTGTCCGGTCCACGGCGTCATCCTTACTTGTGGGAACCAATACCAAAGCTTTAGGACACGGATGAAGGGAGGGAGCAAATCAGGTCACCTAAATGGAAGGCACCACGGCTTGCAAAACCTTTCTCCCAAAAATAGCCTCAGAAGAAGCAAAAGTATCAAACTTGTAAAATTTGGTAAAAGTGTGCAGTGAAGACCAAGTCGCTGCCCTACATATCTGATCAACAGAAGCCTCGTTCTTGAAGGCCCATGTGGAAGCCACAGCCCTAGTGGAATGAGCTGTGATTCTTTCGGGAGGCTGCCGTCCGGCAGTCTCGTAAGCCAATCTGATGATGCTTTTAATCCAAAAAGAGAGAGAGGTAGAAGTTGCTTTTTGACCTCTCCTTTTACCGGAATAAACAACAAACAAGGAAGCTGTTTGTCTAAAATCCTTTGTAGCATCTAAATAGAATTTTAGAGCGCGAACAACATCCAAATTGTGCAACAAACGTTCCTTCTTTGAAACTGGTTTCGGACACAGAGAAGGTACGATAATCTCCTGGTTAATGTTTTTGTTAGAAACAACTTTTGGAAGAAAACCAGGTTTAGTACGTAAAACCACCTTATCTGCATGGAACACCAGATAAGGAGGAGAACACTGCAGAGCAGATAATTCTGAAACTCTTCTAGCAGAAGAAATTGCAACTTTCCAAGATAATAACTTAATATCAACGGAATGCAAGGGTTCAAACGGAACCCCCTGAAGAACTGAAAGAACTAAATTGAGACTCCAAGGAGGAGTCAAAGGTTTGTAAACAGGCTTAATTCTAACCAGAGCCTGAACAAAGGCTTGAACATCTGGCACAGCGGCCAGCTTTTTGTGAAGTAACACAGACAAGGCAGAAATCTGTCCCTTCAGGGAACTTGCAGATAATCCTTTTTCCAATCCTTCTTGAAGGAAGGATAGAATCCTAGGAATCTTAACCTTGTCCCAAGGGAATCCTTTAGATTCACACCAACAGATATATTTTTTCCAAATTTTGTGGTAAATCTTTCTAGTTACGGGCTTTCTGGCCTGAACAAGAGTATCGATAACAGAATCTGAGAATCCTCGCTTCGATAAGATCAAGCGTTCAATCTCCAAGCAGTCAGCTGGAGTGAAACCAGATTCGGATGTTCGAACGGACCCTGAACAAGAAGGTCTCGTCTCAAAGGTAGCTTCCAAGGAGGAGCCGATGACATATTCACCAGATCTGCGTACCAAGTCCTGCGTGGCCACGCAGGAGCTATCAAGATCACCGACGCCCTCTCCTGATTGATCCTGGCTACCAGCCTGGGGATGAGAGGAAACGGCGGGAACACATAAGCTAGTTTGAAGGTCCAAGGTGCTACTAGTGCATCCACTAGAGCCGCCTTGGGATCCCTGGATCTGGACCCGTAGCAAGGAACTTTGAAGTTCTGACGAGAGGCCATCAGATCCATGTCTGGAATGCCCCACAGCTGAGTGACTTGGGCAAAGATTTCCGGATGGAGTTCCCACTCCCCCGGATGCAATGTCTGACGACTCAGAAAATCCGCTTCCCAATTTTCCACTCCTGGGATGTGGATAGCAGACAGGTGGCAGGAGTGAGACTCCGCCCATAGAATGATTTTGGTCACTTCTTCCATCGCCAGGGAACTCCTTGTTCCCCCCTGATGGTTGATGTACGCAACAGTTGTCATGTTGTCTGATTGAAACCGTATGAACTTGGCCCTCGCTAGCTGAGGCCAAGCCTCGAGAGCATTGAATATCGCTCTCAGTTCCAGAATATTTATCGGTAGAAGAGATTCTTCCCGAGACCAAAGACCCTGAGCTTTCAGGGATCCCCAGACCGCGCCCCAGCCCATCAGACTGGCGTCGGTCGTGACAATGACCCACTCTGGTCTGCGGAATGTCATCCCTCGTGACAGGTTGTCCAGGGACAGCCACCAACGGAGTGAGTCTCTGGTCCTCTGATTTACTTGTATCTTCGGAGACAAGTCTGTATAGTCCCCATTCCACTGACTGAGCATGCACAGTTGTAATGGTCTTAGATGAATGCGTGCAAAAGGAACTATGTCCATTGCCGCTACCATCAACCCGATCACTTCCATGCACTGAGCTATGGAAGGAAGAGGAACGGAATGAAGTATCCGACAAGAGTCTAGAAGTTTTGTTTTTCTGGCCTCTGTCAGAAAAATCCTCATTTCTAAGGAGTCTATTATTGTTCCCAAGAAGGGAACCCTTGTTGACGGAGATAGAGAACTCTTTTCCACGTTCACTTTCCATCCGTGAGATCTGAGAAAGGCCAGGACAATGTCCGTGTGAGCCTTTGCTTGAGGAAGGGACGACGCTTGAATCAGAATGTCGTCGAAGTAAGGTACTACAGCAATGCCCCTTGGTCTTAGCACAGCTAGAAGGGACCCTAGTACCTTTGTGAAAATCCTTGGAGCAGTGGCTAATCCGAAAGGAAGCGCCACGAACTGGTAATGTTTGTCCAGGAATGCGAACCTCAGGAACCGATGATGTTCCTTGTGGATAGGAATATGTAGATACGCATCCTTTAAATCCACCGTGGTCATGAATTGACCTTCCTGGATGGAAGGAAGAATAGTTCGAATGGTTTCCATCTTGAACGATGGAACCTTGAGAAACTTGTTTAAGATCTTGAGATCTAAGATTGGTCTGAACGTTCCCTCTTTTTTGGGAACTATAAACAGATTGGAGTAGAACCCCATCCCTTGTTCTCTTAATGGAACGGGATGAATCACTCCCATTTTTAACAGGTCTTCTACACAATGTAAGAATGCCTGTCTTTTTATGTGGTCTGAAGACAACTGAGACCTGTGGAACCTCCCCCTTGGGGGAAGTCCCTTGAATTCCAGAAGATAACCTTGGGAGACTATTTCTAGCGCCCAAGGATCCAGAACATCTCTTGCCCAAGCCTGAGCGAAGAGAGAGAGTCTGCCCCCCACCAGATCCGGTCCCGGATCGGGGGCCAACATTTCATGCTGTCTTGGTAGCAGTGGCAGGTTTCTTGGCCTGCTTTCCCTTGTTCCAGCCTTGCATTGGTCTCCAAGCTGGCTTGGCTTGAGAAGTATTACCCTCTTGCTTAGAGGACGTAGCACTTTGGGCTGGTCCGTTTCTACGAAAGGGACGAAAATTAGGTTTATTTTTTGCCTTGAAAGGCCGATCCTGAGGAAGGGCGTGGCCCTTACCCCCAGTGATATCCGAGATAATCTCTTTCCAGTCAGGGCCAAACAGCGTTTTCCCCTTGAAAGGAATGTTAAGTAGCTTGTTCTTGGAAGACGCATCAGCCGACCAAGATTTCAACCAAAGCGCTCTGCGCGCCACAATAGCAAACCCAGAATTCTTAGCCGCTAACCTAGCCAATTGCAAAGTGGCGTCTAGGGTGAAAGAATTAGCCAATTTGAGAGCATTGATTCTGTCCATAATCTCCTCATAAGGAGGAGAATCACTGTCGACCGCCTTTATCAGCTCATCGAACCAGAAACATGCGGCTGTAGCGACAGGGACAATGCATGAAATTGGTTGTAGAAGGTAACCCTGCTGAACAAACATCTTTTTAAGCAAACCTTCTAATTTTTTATCCATAGGATCTTTGAAAGCACAACTATCCTCTATGGGTATAGTGGTGCGTTTGTTTAAAGTGGAAACCGCTCCCTCGACCTTGGGGACTGTCTGCCATAAGTCCTTTCTGGGGTCGACCATAGGAAACAATTTTTTAAATATGGGGGGAGGGACGAAAGGAATACCGGGCCTTTCCCATTCTTTATTAACAATGTCCGCCACCCGCTTGGGTATGGGAAAAGCTTCTGGGAGCCCCGGCACCTCTAGGAACTTGTCCATTTTACATAGTTTCTCTGGGATGACCAACTTGTCACAATCATCCAGAGTGGATAATACCTCCTTAAGCAGAATGCGGAGATGTTCCAACTTAAATTTAAATGCAATCACATCAGGTTCAGCTTGTTGAGAAATGCTCCCTGAATCAGTAATTTCTCCCTCAGACAAAACCTCCCTGGCCCCATCAGACTGAGTTAGGGGCCCTTCAGAAATATTAATATCAGCGTCGTCATGCTCTTCAGTATCTAAAACAGAGCAGTCGCGCTTACGCTGATAAGTGTTCATTTTGGCTAAAATGTTTTTGACAGAATTATCCATTACAGCCGTTAATTGTTGCATAGTAAGGAGTATTGGCGCGCTAGATGTACTAGGGGCCTCCTGAGTGGGCAAGACTCGTGTAGACGAAGGAGGGAATGATGCAGTACCATGCTTACTCCCCTCACTTGAGGAATCATCTTGGGCATCATTGTCATTGTCACATAAATCACATTTATTTAAATGAATAGGAATTCTGGCTTCCCCACATTCAGAACACAGTCTATCTGGTAGTTCAGACATGTTAAACAGGCATAAACTTGATAACAAGTACAAAAAACGTTTTAAAATAAAACCGTTACTGTCACTTTAAATTTTAAACTGAACACACTTTATTACTGCAAATGCGAAAAAACATGAAGGAATTGTTCAAAATTCACCAAATTTTCACCACAGTGTCTTAAAGCCTTAAAAATATTGCACACCAAATTTGGAAGCTTTAACCCTTAAAATAACGGAACCGGAGCCGTTTAACCCCTTTACAGTCCCTGGTATCTGCTTTGCTGAGACCCAACCAAGCCCCAAGGGGAATACGATACCAAATGACGCCTTCAGAAAGTCTTTTCTAAGTATCAGAGCTCCTCTCACATGCGACTGCATGCCATGCCTCTCAAAAACAAGTGCGCAACACCGGCGCGAAAATGAGGCTCTGCCTATGCTTTGGGAAAGCCCCTAAAGAATAAGGTGTCTAAAACAGTGCCTGCCGATATAATTATATCAAAATACCCAGATAAAATGATTCCTCAAGGCTAAATATGTGTTAATAATCAATCGATTTAGCCCAAAAAAAGTCTACAGTCTTAATAAGCCCTTTTTGAAGCCCTTATTTACAATCGTAATAAACATGGCTTACCGGATCCCAGAGGGAAAATGACAGCTTCCAGCATTACATCGTCTTGTTAGAATGTGTCATACCTCAAGCAGCAAGAGACTGCTCACTGTTCCCCCAACTGAAGTTAATTGCTCTCAACAGTCCTGTGTGGAACAGCCATGGATTTTAGTGACGGTTGCTAAAATCATTTTCCTCATACAAACAGAAATCTTCATCTCTTTTCTGTTTCTGAGTAAATAGTACATACCAGCACTATTTCAAAATAACAAACTCTTGATTGAATAATAAAAACTACAGTTAAACACTAAAAAACTCTAAGCCATCTCCGTGGAGATGTTGCCTGTACAACGGCAAAGAGAATGACTGGGGTAGGTGGAGCCTAGGAGGGATCATGTGACCAGCTTTGCTGGGCTCTTTGCCATTTCCTGTTGGGGAAGAGAATATCCCACAAGTAAGGATGACGCCGTGGACCGGACACACCTATGTTGGAGAAAATAATCAGTTTTTCAGTGAGGATAAAGCACTAAGGGCTAGACTAAAATGTAACACTCGTCGGGTTAGCACAACTTAAGACCTTGCATAAAAGGTTAGAGAAAGTAAAAGTAGCACCAAACTCAACATAAATGCATAAAAATAAACAGTTACACTCATATACACACTATCTGATAAAAATTATTCATTAAAATATTAATACTAATATTTATATAATATATATTATTTAAATAATATAATATTTATAAGGGTTCAAAGTAGGGCTGTATGATTTATTTGCAATTTTTTTCTCTTGCGATTTGCTATTGGAAAATATGTTGACGGAACCCGGGGAGAACATTATGCCAACAACGTGAACCTATCAGTGGAGAAGTAGAAAAAAAGTGGAAAGATTGAGGCATGCGCTGGGATCATGCTGTCAGGGGCTGAGCGTGATTTCAACAACATAGTGGTCCCCGCAGCCACAGACTGACAACTACAGCCTGGTCTCAACCACCTAAGCCTGCCACCGCTGAGGTCACTGGCGGCATCTAGATGCACTTGCCATGTTTAAAAAGCACGGCGGTCTCCACAGCCCCAGACTGACAACTACAGCTAGATCAGTTGTCAGTCTGGGGCTGTGGGGACTGCCATGTTTTTTAACCAGGGCGAGTGCAGCTGGATGCTGACAGTGATCTCGGTGGTGGCAGGCTTAGGTGGTTGAGATCTGGCTGTAGTTGTCAGTCTGGGGCTGTGGGAACCGCCAGGTTTTTGATATCGCACTAGATTGGATAGGTTGCTACTAGGAACAGCAGCAGCATAATGTGAATTTAATCTAAAAAAATATATACAAAGTACATACAGTACAGAGCTTCTTGGGTGTGTACAATAATATCCCTGAAGTTAAAAAACTGCCTTGGAGATGTTATTAGCCCATGTTTCTCATGGCTTTTAATATTTGTGAGGTCTGGAACAAAGGAAATGCCAAAACAGAAGTTGGCACAGGAGAGGAAATCATTTTATCCTTAAAAATACACACATTTAAAAAAAAAAAAAACAGGAACACAAAACTTAAAGAGATAGTAAACACCAAAAATGTTATTGTTTAAAAATAGATAATTCCTTTATTTACCATTCTCCAGTTCTGCATAACCAATACTGTTATATTAATATACTTTTTACCTCTGATTACCTTGAATCTAAGCCTCTGCTGACTGCCTCCTTATCTCAGATGTTTTGACTGACTTGCACTTCAGGCAATTAGTGCTGACTCTTAAATAGCTTCATGTGCGTGAGCACAGTGTTATCTATATGAAACACATGAACTAACGCCCTCTAGCTGTGAAAAACTGTCAAATGCATTCAGATGAGAGGCGGCCTTCAAGGGCTTAGAAATTAGCATATGGGCCTACCTAAGTTTAGCTTTTAACTAAGAATAAAAGAGAACAAAGCAAATTTGATGATAAAAGTAAATTAGAAAGTTGTTTAAAATGACATGCCATATCTGAATCATGAAAGTTTAATTTGGACTTTACTATCCCTTTAAATAAACTCAACGTGTGTATATTATAGATTATTTTAGTGTATTTAAGATGTACCCATAGGGTGATTTTATTGAAAAATAGCCAACTGCATTTACCACGACTTACTAGGGATGTGCAAATATTCGTCATTCTACATTCATTGGTAAACAAATGGCAAAAATGGCCACGGTGAGCAGCATTCAGCTTATTTTGCGGCCGGATTTATTTGAGTATTATTCATACTGTATTTTTGTGTTGCATTTTAATAAATCAAGTACTGAACTTAAATGAATGCCTCAAACTGGCCATTTTGGCATTTTAAAAAATGATGAATGTCGAATATTTGCACATCCCTACTATCCTTACACTTATTTTACCATCCCTTAAGGCCACTTTTTTATCTTGTACCTCAAGCAAAAGGCACAAGTTCCCTCCATTAAGAACCAGTCACTCCTTACTATAAGGGAAGTAAAAGGAGCTGCACTGCACTTTTATTGAGAAATGTATGTTTAACAATTTTTTTTTTAAATTGCAATTAAAATCGCAATCGGGATTCATTTTTCCCCATACCGCACAGCCGTAGTTCAAAAGGTATATGGCCATGCATTTGACTGCAAAGGGCTATAATATAAAGCTCTGGAAAAAAATAAGAGACCACTGCACAATTATCAGTTCCTCTAGTTTTACTATATATAGGTATGTGTTTGAGTAAAATGAACATTTTTGTTTTATTCTATAAACTACTAAAAACATTTCCTCCAGATTCCAAATAAAACTATTGTCATTTAGAGCATTTATTTGCAGAAAATTACAACTGATCAAAATAACAAAAAAGATGCAGTTTTTTCAGACCTCGAATAATGCAAAGAAAATAACTTCATATTCATTTTTAAGCACAACACTAATGTTTTAACTTAGCAATACTCCTGATAATCAATCATAGTTTTCATGCGTCTTGGCATGCTCTCCACCAGTTTTTTACATTGCTGTTTAGAGACTTTATGCCACTCCTGGCGCACAAATTCTAGCAGCTCGGCTTTGTTTGATGGCTTGTGACCATTCATCTTACTCTTGATCCCAATTCCAGAGGTTTCCAGTGGGCTTTATGTCTGGAGATTGGGCTGACCATGACAGGGTCTTTTATCTGGTGGTCCTACATTCACACCTTGATTGACCTAGATGTGTGGCATAGAGCATTGTCCTGCTGGAAAAAAACAATCCTCAGAGTTTTCACAGCAGATGAAAGCAAGTTTCTTCCAGGATAACTTTGTATGTGGCTTGATTCATGCATCCTTCACAAAGATAAATCTGCTTGATTCCTGGTTATCTTCTCTGATTAATTACATTTTCAGCTTTGCCCAACACCTGGTCATCTAATGGTTAGCTGGAGACCTGGAGAGGCTTAAAAGCCAGCATGTGTGTCTTGCACTCACTGTGAAATTTGGTGGAGGATTGCGGATGATCTGGGGGTGCTTCAGCAAGGCTGAAATCGGGCAGATCTATCTAGGATGCATGACTAAAGCCACATACAAAGTTATCCTGGAAGAAAACTTTCGTCCTGCTCTGTCAATGTTCCCCGACGCTAAGGACTGGTTTTCCCAGCAAGACAATGCTTCATGCTACACAACCAGGTCAATCAAGGTGTGAATACAGGACCACCAAATCAAGACCCTGCCCAATCTCCAGACGAACCCCATTGAAAACCTCTATAATGTGATCAAGAGAAAGATAGATGGTCACCATCAAACAAAGATGAGCTGCTTGAATGTTTGCGCCTAGAGTGACAAATTCACTCAGCAGTAATGTGAAAGACTGGTGGAGAGCATGCCAAGACGCATGAAAGCTGTGATTGATAATCAGGGTTATTCGACCAAATATTGATGTCTGAACTCTTGCTAAGTTAAAACATTAGTGTTGTGTTTAAAAATGAATATGAACTTGTTTTCTTTGCATTAGTCGAGGTCTGAAAACACTGCATCTTTTTTATTTTAAGCAGTTATTTTCTGTAAATAAATTATCTAAATTACATTATTTGTACTTAGCATTTGAGAGAAACATTGTCAGTAGTTTATAGAATAAAACAAAAATGCTCATCTTACTCAAACACATACCTATAAATAGAAATAACAGAAAAACTGATCCTTTTGCTGTGGTCTCTTAATATTTTCCAGAGCTGTATATATATATATAATATAATAATAATTCTATAAAAATATACAGGAAAATTATTATTTCAAATATATATATATATATATATATATATATATATAATGGTTAATGCTACTGCAAGCTTGTGATAGCACTTTGCGCTAAGAAAATTAACCAGAGGTCAGACCTTTTTTTTAATTAAAATAACTGCACAAAGCAGTTATAAAGGGTTAAAGTGAGCGGATGTGGGGGGTTAAACACACAGTAAGTAGTCTAGGATTGATAGTCTTAAAATGACATGTTAAAATGTATTACAGCATGTAATTTGTTGACTATAATGGCCCTTTAAAGGACACATTCATTTATGGATATTAAACACACAAACTATAATTCCTAAAATGTCTAGTGCTACAGGTCTAGATTTAAGTAATGTAGTTGGGAACCCTCTATCTACTGTTTGTCCACTAATCAGAAGCCCCAAATCACAAATATTTAGTTCTGCATTTACCTACGAACACAGAAATAAATATTACTTCTATTGTCAAATTTGCATCATTCTCTTCTTCTTTGTTGAAGAGCATACCAAGGTAGGTGATAGTATAGGTAGTGTGCATGTGTCGGGAGAATTATAGCTGCAATCTAGTGCTCTTGTAAATGTATAACATTGGTATTCTTGCAAAACTGCTGCCATATATTTCTCCACTGACATTCACACTCCTGAGTCTACCTACCTGCTTTTCAAAAAAGAATACCACAAGAATGAAGTTAACATAAGTTGTAGCCTTTTTTTTTTTACGGTATGCTTTGTCTGAATCATAAAATAAAAAGGTTTGGTTTAATTTCCCTTTACTTTCCCTTATCAAGAAGTATTTCCGATATTTAGTTTATTCCTTTTATTTTAAAAAATAATAGTGTGTGCTTGCTGAAAGGAATACTGAGATAATTTTTATATAAATATATATATATATATATAAAACTTTTTTTTTTATTTTTTTAAACAAAGGAATCAATATGTAGCATGTACTACCATGAGCATAAGAATGTATGCTATCTTTTAATTCATGTAAAATCTCTGTATAGATGCACAAAATGATTGGCCTCATGTTTATTTTCTTGACTACGCTGTAAATGCTCTTAACATTTATAATTCATATTTGAGTAAATAAAATTGTATTTTTATTTACATTCTCTGCTTTTTACTTGTTAGGCAGGCTGTTTGTTTGGATTAAACATTTGTCACATAATACGCCAGAAAACTGTAATTAAAAGTGACAGTCTCTGAGGAAGTATGTATGGGCACATGAAACACGTCACACTGATTAGCCTCATACTCAGATTCTTAACTCGCTGCAAGTGTTCTTACCATTAGTAATTTACTTTGAAGGAAAAAATGTAGTTTATTATTTACATGGATAGGTTTTACCCATTGAGAGGGTTTGTTTAGAATAAACATCTGTCATGTAATATTCCAGCAAACTGAATTTATGTGTTTTAATCTTCAGTTTATTTCCCAAGTATGTTCTTGTTATTCTAAGATTTTTGTCTATGGGGTATATTACAATATTTCAAATTTGCAGTTAGAAATTATTTTTCCCCCAACTTAAAAACTGTATTTCATCTTTGAAAAACTCATCAGTGATAATTCTACAACATTTTACAAATGTTTCTCAGACTTTAAAAATAACAAAAATTGAGCAACAATTAGCAGTGAGAAATACAGAACATTATCAAAAATTCATATTCTGTTGGCTGATGACTGCCTTGAGTGTCTGACTGCTGATCGGTATGGTCTCCTAACATCCTAACAAGCTGAAATAACAGCATGTGCAATTAACCCTTTCCTTATAATTGACCCATGAAATCTAAAATTAATACACGGTATAAATCGCACCTGGCTTTCTAAGGTTTCTATTTTTTATATAGGTTGTGAGCTATTTCTAACTTTTTGTTTCTAGAAAATGTTTAGGACAGGGGTGACAACTTTCTTTTTATATAGAGGGTCAGACACTAATGTTGGGATTTTTTTTTTTTTTTTTAAGTAGACCGTCATGTTCCTATTATTCCCTTTGTTTGGCTAACAAAGACAAACACTTTCCCAAACCCTCATTTCTAAATTGCTTCTGCAGCAAAGTATTTTTTATAGGGTGATCCGTGAATTTGCTTCCTTAAACCCTCCACCGCTAAGCTATTCCATAACGCCAGTGCTGAGATGTTTTGGAGTTTTCAGATGCTGATCACATTTGAACACAACTGAAAATATTTTTTTCCATTGAAAATTAGATATTACTTTATGTAATCTCATGACACGAGAAATCTACAACATAAATTATGGAAAAAACGAAAAAAAAAAAAAAACCTAGGTTGTAAACCTTGTTAGAGTTTTTTTCTCAACTCTACAGGCAAAACTTTTGAGGCTCTATAATTGTATTAGGTACAATTAGGTACAATTGGTATCCCTAAATGTCTCCAGCAATACCAAACACACTTCACCACCGCATAACCACTTGAGGCACAGGGGTCTGCTATCAGCTCTGAAAATGCCCCCACCCCCCCAAAAAAAAAAAGGATGACACATATCCATCAACCACACTCTAGACATTGTGTGGATGGTGTCGTCCTTTGTACTAAAGAAATTAAATATCCTTGGGCCTTTCAGAAATGGGTGTATTTTGTTACATTGCTTTTAAAGCCAGCTGGTTGCAACATAGCCTTTTTAAAGGGACAGTCTTGTCAAAATTAAGCTTTTATTATTCAAATAGGTCTTGCAATATTAAACAACTTTCCAATTTACTTTTATCGCCAAATTTGCTTTGTGCTGTTGGTATTCTTTGTTGAAAGCTAAACCTAGGTAGGCTCATATGCTAATGTCAAAATTAAACTTGCATGATTCCGATAGAGCATGTCATTTTAAGACACTTAAATTAACTTCTATTTTCAAATGTGCTTTGTTCTCTTGGTATCCCAAATTTGATAAGGGAAATAAATTGCAAAGTTGTTTAAAATTGTATGTTCTATCCAAACCATGAAAGAAAATGTTGTAGTTTCCTGTCCCTTTAAGTATGAGATAACTACTTATGCAAACAGCACTTTTTCTTATGTAATAAAACAAATTATGCTTACCTGATAATTTCCTTTTCTTCTGATGGAAAGAGTCCACAGCTGCATTCATTACTTTTGGGAAATATGAACCTGGCCACCAGGAGGAGGCACAGACACCCCAGCCAAAGGCTTAAATATTCCTTCTACTCCCCTCATCCCCCAGTCATTCTGCCGAGGAACAAGGAACAGTAGAAGAAATATCAGGGTGAAAGGTGCCAGAAGAATAATAAGGACACCCCACATAAAATTATGGGTGGGGAGCTGTGGACTCTTTCCATCAGAAGAAAAGGAAATTATCAGGTTAGCATAATTTATGTTTTTCTTCTTAAATGGAAAGAGTCCACAGCTGCATTCATTACTTTTGGGAAAACAATACCCAAGCTATAGAGGACACTGAATGCCAAGACAGGAGGGTACAATAGGCGGCCAATACTGAGGGAACAAGGCTTGAACCTCTACCAAATACAAAACCTTGCTTTGTGTGAAAATTTTTTAAGAGGAAAAGCCCCAAAGACACTGACTCGCAGTCAGTCCAAAAGCCAAACTAGAGACCACAAATGGACTCGACTAAGCCAAGAGTCCTCCAGGAGACACTGTGGCCCAACAGACAGTCCCCCACCGATCACCACCCACAAATGAAGGGGACACCAGCCGAAACCCCCAAGGGGACAAGTCAAAGGAGAACCTGAGGAAACCGAAAGGTCCCCTAATACAAAAAAGAACACCTCCAAGAGTGAGCCCAGCTCACAGAGACCCAATGGGGCCCAAACAGGGAAAGGAGGCCACACCTATACAAAGCGAAAACCGGGATAAGACCGAGCACAGAGACAGAACAGACGTCTCTCCAACATCCTACAAGCACGGAATGCAACTGAAGAGGCAAAGTCCTCCCAGTGTCTGTCCATAGAATACCAAAACATTCGACCATGAAAAAGTGTGTAATGCACCCACTTGAAAAACCCCAAGCATGACACAGAGGGTACTTGCAAGGAAGAAGAAGCAGTCAAGCAAGAAACAGACCACAAAAGCAACCCTCGGACAGAGGGCACGCCCCAGGCAACCTAAGTCACCGGACCTACACACAGGTCCCTAAAAAAGGGAACACAAAACCTCAATCGAGGCCCCCGAGAAGGAGAGAATACCCTCAGAACCCGAAGGAAGAGTAAACCCTCTTCTGAAATCAATGGAGCAAGATGAAAGGAAAATCTATAACCTAGCAGACTGAGCTAACAGGATAGACTCAACAAAGCTCACACATCCAGAGGAGACTGCAACCGAACGCAGCGCCTTAGATCGCTAGGCCATCCTGACCTGCAGACCCACACCCAGCTGGACCAACCCAGCCTCAGGAATCCAAGACAGGGGAACAAAAGAATCCTGAAACAGGTACAGGAACGAGCGTAAGAATAGCACAGCCATCCCCACAGAGTACAAGTACAACCCGACTCTGAAAACAGACCGCAATGCCATAGACCCAAGGATCTATCAAAATAAAAGCACAATAAGTCTGACTTGGAGCTAGCAAGACCCCAGGGGGAACCCATTCCACCTTTCCGCCTCCCATCCAGGAGAAGCCCCAAGCAAGGACTCTATCTCCATAGGAAGGAGAATAACACCCCGACCAGCCCTGAGATCCAAGATTCCAAAACCACCTAAGACTGGGACCGGAAAAAGGCCAAGAGAAGCTTCAGCAACCGGAAGTCTCAGGGAGAAAAACAGGTCCGGGCACCAAATAGTTTAGGCAAACCTTACCCTAGAACTAAACACCCCAGCTGGCCAAAAAGCCAGACACAAGGGATACGGATGCATATCCAGAGAATCTGGATAGTGAGAAGAACTCTAAAGCCCCGACCAAAGGAAGGAACCACCCCTAGCTAAAGTCCAACCCTCTAAGGAGCAAGGCTAAAAGTCATATGAAGATACTTCTCAGAGCCTCAGGACAACAAAATCCTACTAGCAGGACTAGTCTCCCTAACACCTCCGCACAAGCAGAGGACACAAGGAAGAGAAAGGCACTAAACCTACAAAGCTCCGGAAAACCCTGAGCTAAACAAAGTCCCCGCAGGGAACAACCATCACCCGGAAACACAGATCCCTAAAAGGAGATCCAACTCACCCGGAGACAATGGAAGAAGATCCAAAGGTCTCTTATAACTCAGACAGTGTCAGAACTGTCCCTTTAACCAGTCTCCTCCTACTCAGTCTATAAATTCCCACTGCACCTGTTACCAGGTGCTTAGCAATTTGATAGCAACTTCCTATTGAAGTAGTTCATTTTTCTCAGCTCCCAGATTCTCTGTTTCTGATTAACTCAATTTGGATTCTACAGAGTGTATTGAACTTGTGCTGTCACAACTAAAGAGCAGTCATTAACCGGATCCCTGCATTCCAATAACAGTCTCTCATAGACCCAGCGTTCATAGCTTTATTTCACATCCAGCTCTGAAATCAACACTCAACATCTTAAGCTGGGGACAGAGTGCACTTACAACTTACCCTCATCTCACCTCCTCATACAAAATCAATCCTCCCGGAAACATCAACTAACTAGATTTCAACTCACGAAGTGATTACCGTACAACTCCGGTGACCGGAGTCAAGCAACATCCACTGTGACGTAACAGGGGTGTATTGTGCAGCACCGACTATCGCTGGGAGACAGTGAGACAGTAGAAGCCAGACAGTGTGAGACATACAAGCAGGAGTTAGCGAAACCTGTAAAACAAGGTATTTCCACTTACGCTACTACACAACATAAGGCACACCTCCAGAGTGACTCTGTCTGTCAATTACCAACACGTCAAGGCATAGAGCAATAGGCAGAACTACAGCTACGCAATAGTACACTTACTCAGAGTAACACTACTACTCACAACCTCAGTGTCAACAATAATTCAGTATTGCCTATAGCTGTGCTGCTATTTTATCCCACAACTACTTCAGTAATTCACATAAGATTTAAAGTTACCTAGTCACCTATACTGGTAAGAGTTAATCAAATGTGATACAAACCATCAATAGACTATTCAGTGTTATTTTGTATCAGTAATTCAGCAACTGTGATCCCATTACAGCAATACTGTACATAGTACAATACTGGTAGTAACACATACCAAGACAAAGTTGTCAGGACGCAACAGACAGACAGTACACGTCAAAGAGTAAGAGCTCTTTCTAGATACACTATAAACAGCTTACACGTACACCTGCAAGGTGTCAAGAGCTGCAACTGGTTTCAAACTGCAAACCTTCTGCATGCTAGACAGCTATCCTGTACAAGCAGTTGAATCAAACCCAAAGGACAAATCCAGAGGCCTAAAAATGAAGGCCAAACCACTCAACTGCTTTAAGGGGCGTTAAGCCCTCCAACTCTCCACCCCATGGGGGTGGAAAATTATAAATTCTGATGAAATCAGATGTCAGATAGAATGACGCAGCGGAAAAACTCCCCTGCCCGGCTATCTATAACTGAAGGCTATAAGGACTGAAACAATCCTTCCCGCCTCATGAATGCTTAGTTGAACATGAAAAACAATGATAACCTGAGCACACGGCGCTTCTGAACCAGCCGAATAGAACAGCACCACGTATCTGAACAGCCGCAAGACCGAACAAACCCGACAGGACCAGCCTGCATCTAGGTTCCTAATCGGCAAGTTGCATAAATTCTCCCTCATGGGGGAAAAAACAGAAAACAGACATTTTTAACATAGGACTAACATGTCCAAAACAACTTCCGAAAATGTAATAAAGAGAATTAATTCCAGAAGGTTTCTGAAGCAAACAAAAACAAATAAAAGACATCCCATCGGATATAAATAAAATATAAGGCAACCCGGAGTTTAACGCCCAAAAAGACACAGGCCTACCCGCAGGACCTGCCAAACGGAGACCTATCTTTCAAAAACGGGGAAAGATCTCAAACAAATGACAATCAGGAGATTACTTAATCCCCACATGTCTAATGAGGTGCACCATTCAAATGAGCAGACTGAAAATCCCCGTATCTGGTAACGATAGGGTCATTCAATAACTGAAAAATATGTCTGAGCAATACGCAAAGGCGCGCAATCCTGTAACAAAAAGGCACAACACTCAGGGACAGTTACACCCGCGGGGAACTGTAGAGGCCCTCACCAAGGCGAAAGGCCGGGGACAATAGGGCACAAGCACATTCTCAAAGAAACATCTGGACTCTGCAGACGAACAATCGCCAACATTATGTGGAAGCAAAAACGTGCTGCAACCTCCGGGGGGGAAGACGCCACCCTGCATGGAGGATTCAGAAACTTGGTTGCATGCAGGTGTAGAAGTATGAATTGGTAGGGAACTCGCCTCTCGGAGGACAGGACCCCCAGAGGCGGATGGCTCAGCAGTCCCTTTATTTACCGAGCCCGAGGAACAAGGCACTCTTAAATTGTATACTGAACAAAACTGGTTGACATGTGTTAACGAGGCCAATCCGGATTCGTTACCGGACACAGAGTCTGAAATCAAAATAGGCTCGGTATCTGACTCCTCCGTAACTGAATCTGAAACGAGCACAGTCTCAGCATCAAAATCCTCCATAACTGGATAGAGGAAATATTAAGATGGACTAAAGTATGAAAATAAAAAATGGCACCTGACACCCACAATGGCTGAGGCACTCACCACCTCCTATGACCAGACCCCTGCGGACTAGAATATCTCCTTCGCCACACGGTCAGGAATGCGGAAATGGAGAACGGAAGGGAACCACGCCCAAACCCAAGGTGAACCGAACAGTACAAAAAAGCACGCCCAACCAAAAGGCTGCGTCACTTCCAAAGGCCTAAAAGTTCCAACCACGAGCCCATAAACATCACACATAAGCAGGTTGAATCACATAACAAACATGATTATAAATCCCCCTCAGGAGATATTAACCCTTGATTCTAAGATACTAACAGAGACTCACTGAGACCCTTATGTCATATAGTTAGACCCGCAAAGGTGTGTAACCTCTTGGGAAAACATTCACATTACTGTACATTGACGATAAAGTAAAATTAAATGATCTTATCAACGCCGTGGAAAAGGAACACTGCCTTTCAAGTGTGATAAATAGTAGCATTGCCTCCGGCATGGACTTGAGAGAAGAAAGCAGGCAGCGGAGCGAAGTTCGACAACGCCGATTGCTTGAGGAGCTGTTAATATGAGTCGGGATGGTTTCGCAGAAAGACTCTCCCTGCATCTCCGGACTCTAACTTTCATCCAAGCCCTCACTGAGAGACTGACAGGACAAAAAATGAAAATTACAAATTCTGACATGTCCCTGCCAAACTTCTGGGACGAAAGACAAAGAATGACTGGGCGATGAGGGAAGTTGGAGGAGTATTTAAGCCTTTGGCTGGGGTGTCTTTGCCTCCTCCTGGTGGCCAGGTTCTTATTTCCCAAAAGTAATGAATGCAGCTGTGGACTCTTTCCATTTAAGAAGAAAATTATACCGACCAGTAAAGTTATCATAAATACAAAATTTGTTATTTCTCATGTTGTTTTATAAAAGATAAATATGAATTTACAGAAAGTGGCAATAGGCCAAAGAGCTAATTTAAACTTTGTAAAGAATGGATTGTATTTCCAAAACAAAAACCAACCATATAGGGACACACATTATTATAAATTACACCTCTAATACTATACATATTTAACACCTAGGCTTCCAGAGGGGGCTGCAAAATATTGCTTAGGAAAATGATATAACCATCTCTTGAAGCCAATGAGTTAAATAAATGTATATGTGTTTGCACAAAGAAATAAGCACACCTGGAAGTAGCAGCAATGTAACAATATTAGAGGTTATTTGGAGTAAGATTATGAAGGACAAGCTAAGTACTTCAGCAAAGATATATACACTTTGTTTTATTACTTTCCTTGTGTAGTAGTCTAGCGTTCAACCACAACTCACATATTTACAGCACCTATGAATAAATCACTGCAACATAAAACCTGGGCTTTTATCACCCAGGCAATTCATCAGTTCATGCTTAACTGCAATGGTGAGAAGCTGATTAGGAATTCTAAACTGAAATCAAACTCAGAAGCATAAAAGCTATGATATATAAAGACATCATTTGCTACTATGCTATGTGAGGCCAAAAGTTTTTGTGTAATG
The DNA here is from genome assembly GCF_027579735.1 of Bombina bombina. Lineage (NCBI taxonomy): Eukaryota > Metazoa > Chordata > Amphibia > Anura > Bombinatoridae > Bombina > Bombina bombina. The sequence goes on along the minus strand of NC_069500.1, from coordinate 281,338,843 downwards.
AGAACTTTTCCCAAGTCTGCAAGTACCAAATACTGCTGCCCTCTATAGATTACAAACAAAATCACAAATGGGAAGATGTTAAAAGGATAGATTTCCCATATTTTAGACATTTTGTTATTTTTTTATTTCTAAAGTATATATTATCATGAAAATTAAATGATTTTAAGGTTACACAGGCAGAGTTGTTAAAGGGACACTGAACCCAAATGTTTTCTTTCATGATTCAGATAGAACATGCAATTTTAACAGGGTACGTCAAACACAAACTGGTCTATAAAGACCAACGACGTACCCTGTACGTCGTTAAGGGTTTAAAGCGGCTGGAAGAGATATGGAGTATGGAGGAGGGAGGAAGCTACACTACAGAAAAACAGTGGTTTATTTAAAAAAAAAACTAATTTAAATGCAAAGTGGGTACTGCAAGACAGCTGCCAGTACCCAAAATGGTGAAAAGTAGTTAGTGGGGGGAGGGTTAGAAAGGTTGGTGGCTAAGGAGGGATCCTACACAGCAGAATATATATACTGTATATATTTTAATAATAAAAAAAAATAATGGAAAAAAAAGCATTTTATTTTAGTACTGGCAGACTTTCTGCCAGTACTTAAGATGGTGGGGACAATTGTGGGGTGGGGGAGGGATGAGAGCTGTTTGGGAGGGATCAGGCATAATACAAGTGTGGTGCGCAACGGCATTTAGCGGCCTTCGAATTACCAAAAAGCAATGCTAAAGCAATATACAGTGGGGGAAAAAAGTATTTAGTCAGCCACCAATTGTGCAAGTTCTCCCACTTAAGAAGATGAGAGAGGCCTGTAATTTTCATCATAGGTATACCTCAACTATGAGAGACAAAATGTGGAAACAAATCCAGACAATCACATTGTCTGAATTGGAAAGAATTTATTTGCAAATTATGGTGGAAAATAAGTATTTGGTCAATATCAAAAGTTCATCTCAATACTTTGTTATATATCCTTTGTTGGCAATGACAGAGGTCAAACGTTTTCTGTAAGTCTTCACAAGGTTGTCACACACTGCTGCTGGTGGTATGTTGGCCCATTCCTGCATACAGATATCCTCTAGAGCAGTGATGTTTTGGGACTGTCGCTGGGCAACACGGACTTTCAACTCCCTCCAAAGGTTTTCTATGGGGTTGAGATCTGGAGACTGGCTAGGCCACTCCAGGACCTTGAAATGCTTCTTACGAAGCCACTCCTTTGTTGCCCGGGCGGTGTGTTTGGGATCATTGTCATGCTGAAAGACCCAGCCACATTTCATCTTCAATGCCCTTGCTGATGGAAGGAGGTTTGCACTCAAAATCTCACAATACATGGCCCCATTCATTCTTTCATGTACACGGATCAGTTGTCCTGTTCCCTTTGCAGAGAAACAGCCCCAAAGCATGATGTTGCCACCCCCATGCTTCACAGTAGGTATGCTGTTCTCTCTCCTCCAAACACGACAAGTTGTGTTTCTACCAAACAGTTCTACTTTGGTTTCATCTGACCATATGACATTCTCCCAATCTACTTCTGGATCATCCAAATGCTCTCTAGCATACTTCAGACGGGCCCGGACATGTACTGGCTTAAGAAGGGGAACCCGTCTGGCACGGCAGGATCTGAGTCCCTGGCAGCGTAGTGTGTTACTGATGGTAGCCTCTGTTACGTTGGTCCAGCTCTCTGCAGGTCATTCACTAGGCCCCCCGTGTGGTTCTGGGATGTTTGCTCACCGTTCATGTGATCATTTTGACCCCACATCGTGAGATCTTGCGTGGAGCCCCAGATCGAGCGAGATTATCAGTGGTCTTGTATGTCTTCCATTTTCTAATTATTGCTCCCACAGTTGATTTCTTCACACCAAGCTGCTTGCCTTTTGCAGATTCAGTCTTCCCAGCCTGGTCCAGGTCTACAATTTTGTTTCTGGTGTCCTTCGACAGCTCTTTGGTCTTCACCATAGTGGAGTTTGGAGTGTGACTGTTTAAGGTTGTGGACAGGTGTCTTTTATACTGATAACAAGTTCAAACAGGTGCCATTAATACAGGTAATGAGTGGAGGACAGAGGAGCCTCTTAAAGAAGAAGATACAGGTAGGTAAGAGCCAGAAATCTTGCTTGTTTGTAGGTGACCAAATACTTATTTTCCACCATAATTTGCAAATAAATTCTTTCCAAATCAGACAATGTGATTGTCTGGATTTGTTTCCACATTTTGTCTCTCATAGTTGAGGTATACCTATGATGAAAATTACAGGCCTCTCTCATCTTCTTAAGTGGGAGAACTTGCACAATTGGTGGCTGACTAAATCATTTTTTTCCCCACTGTATGTCTGCTATTTCTGAACAAAGGGGATCCCAGAGAATCATTTACAACCATTTGTGCCATAATTGCACAAGCTGTTTGTAAATAATTTCAGTGAGAAACCTAAAGTTTGTGAAAAAGTGAACGATTTTTTTATTTTATTGCATTTTGCGGTGAAATGGTGGTATGAAATATACCAAAATGGGCCTAGATCAATACTTTGGGTTGTCTACTAATAAAATATATACATGTCAAGGGATATCCTGAAATATATCAGTGTTCCAATGGAACTATCGCTAATTTTGAGGGGGAAAAATGGTTTGGTAATAGTAAAGTGCTACTTGTATTTATTGCCCTAGAACTTGCAAAAAAGCAAAGAACACATAACATTGAGTATTTCTAAACGCAGGACAAAATTTAGAAACTAATTAGCATGGATGTTTTTTGGTGGTTGTAGATGTGTAACAGATTTTGGGGGTCAAAGTTAGAAAAAGTGTGTTTTATTCAATTTTTTTCATCATATTTTATAAAAAAAAAATTATAGTAAGTTATAATATATGATGAAAATAATGGTATCTTTAGAAAGTCCATTATAGATAATAGTCCTAAAGTGGGCCATTTTTTGCAGTACAGCGGTTCCACCCCTTGCTCTCTCTCTATCCCCCCTCTCTTCTGCTCTCTCTCTCTCTCTCTCTCTCTCTCTCTCTCTCTCTCTCCCTTCCCTCTCTTTTGCTCTCTCTTTCTCCCCTCTCTTCTGCTCTCTCTCTCCCCCTCCCTCTCTTTTCCTCCCTCTCTTTTGCGCTCTCCCCCTCTCTTTTGCTATCTCTCTGTCTCTCTCCCTCTCTTTTGCTCTCTCTTCCCCTTTCTTTTTTGCTCTCTCTCTCCCCCTCTCTTTTGCTATCAATCTCCCCCCTCTCTTTTGCTCTCTCTCTATCCCCCCTCTCTTTTGCTCTCTCTCTCCCCCCTCTCTTTTGCTATCTCTCTCCCCCCTCTCTTTTGTTCTCTCTCTCTCCCCCCCACTCTTTTGTGCTCCCCCATCTCTTTTGTGCTCTCTCTCGCTCTCTCCCCCTCTCTTTTGCTCTCTCTCCCTCTATTTCCCCCGCTCTTTTGTGCTCTCTCTCCCCTCTTTTGCGCTCTCTCCCTCCTTTCTTTTGCTCTCTCCCCCCTTTCTTTTGTTCTCTCCCTCCTTTCTTTTGCTCTCCCCCCCCTTTTTTTGCCGTCTCTCTCCCCCCTCTCTTTTGCTCTCTCTATCCCCCCTTTCTTTTGCTGTCTCTCCCCCTCTTTTGCTCTCTCTATCCCCCCTCTTTTGGTCTCTCTATCCCTCCTTTCTTTTGCTCTCTTTTCCCCTCTCTTTTGCTGTCTCTCCCCCCTCTCTTTTGCTTTCTCTCTCCCCCTCTCTTTTGCTTTCTCTCTCCCCCTCTCTTTTGCTTTCTCTCTCCCCCTCTCTTTTGCTCTCTCTATTCCCCCTCTTTTGTTCTCTTTTCCCCCTCTCTTTTGCTGTCTCTCTCTCTCTCCCCCTCTCTTTTGCACTCTCTCCCCCTATCTTCTGCTATCTCTCTCCCCCCTCTTTTGCTCTCTCTCTCTCCCCCTCTCTTTTGCTCTCTTTCCCCTCTCACTCTCCCCCCTTTCTCTCCCCCCTCTCTTTTGCGTGCTCTCTCTCTCCCTACACTCTTTTGCATTCCCCACTCTCTTTTGCTCTCTCTCTCCCCTCTCTTTTGCTCTCTCTTTCCCCCTCTCTTTTGCTCTCTCTCTCCCCTTTCTCCCCCTCTCTTTTGCTGTCTCTCTCCCTCTTTTTTGCACTCACTATTTCCTCTCTTTTGCTCTCTCTCTCTCCCCCCCTTTCTTTTGCTCTCTCGCCCCTCTCTTTTGCCGTCTCTCTTCCCCTCTTTTGCGCTCTTTCCCCCTCTCTTCCCCTCTTTTGCTCTCTTTCCCCCCTCTCTTTTGCTCTCTCTCTATCCCCCCTATTTTGCTCTCCATCCCCCCTCTTTTGCTCTCTCCGGCCCCACCCCCGTCACGCCCGGTCGGCCCAGGACCCCAGATGTGTTTGTCCTTGCGCAGTCTCTACTGCGCATGACAGCTTCGGATAAACACACTTGGCCTTTTATATTATAGAAAAAAAAAACAGAATGCTAAGGTGCGCTAACACTCCCCAAATCTATATCACAAAGTATCAAAATATGGCCATCAATAAGACAGATAAAATATTGCAAACTGACATATGTATATAGCGTTACAGTATACCTTTTAAATATAGTATACCAATTAGTCCAAATCCTATGTATAACCTTCTTCTTGTATAGTGCTGGATAAGCTTTAGGTCACAGTTCGAGAGTTGACTTAAAATTTGCTGCTCCTCTAACATAAGTCCCATCACAGACTCTTGAGAGATGATCACAGAATAAAAAGACGAAAAAACAGAAGAGTGCAAAACATGCATCTAAGTGCAGATGGTACGTGAAAATTTACTTCAATAGCCCCTATTTGAGAGTGCTACTTACTGGAATATGGTGTATGTTGATCGCATCAGTTGTACACAACTATGCTGCTTGCTTCGTTCCGGCGTCTGACGTGTACTGAGCCCGCCTCCTTCTGACCGCTCCCAGCTGATCCGATACCCGGCACGTAGACTATCAGACTCCTCAGCGGTTTCCAGCGCGTAAGCTGTCAGGATAGTTCAGCTCTGTTCTCCAATGTGTATCTTTCACCTCTCCATAGAGGAAATAACCAATACTAGGGTTTTGTGTCTTCCCTTAGACACTTTTTCAAGAGTATACACATTGGAGAACGGAGCTGAACTATCCTGACAGCTAAGGAGTCTTACAGTCTACGTGCCGGGTATCGTATCACCTGAGAGCGGTCAGAAGGAGGCGGGCTCAGTACACATCAGACGCCGTAACGAAGCAAGCAGCATAGTTGTGTACAACTGATGCGATCAACATACACCATATTCCAGTAAGTAGCACTCTCAAATAGGGGCTATTGAAGTAAATTTTCACGTACCATCTGCACTTAGATGCGTGTTTTGAGCTCTTCTGTTTTTTTGTCCTTTTATATTATAGGATGATGAAAATAAAGAAATAATGAAAATAATGGTATCTTTAGAAAGTCCATTTAATGGCGAGAAAAACGGTATAAAAAATGCGTGGGTACAGTAAATGAGTAAGAGAAAAATGACAGCTAAACACAAACACCGCAAAAATGTAAAAATAGCCCTGGTCCTTAAGGGTAAGAAATTGAAAAATGCCCTTGTCCTTATGGGTTTAGGCAACTGCAACTTTCTAATTTACTCCTATTTTTTTCTTCAGTCTCTTACTATCTTTATTTGAAAAGCAAGACTGTAAGTTTAGAAGCCGGCCCATTTTTGGTTCACAACCTGAGTTGTCCTTGCTGATTGGACAGAACCAATGAGTTCTGTCCAGGGTTCTGAACCATATATTGGCTGGCTCCTTAGCTTAGATGACTTCTGTTTCAAATAAAGATAGCAAGAGAACGAATAAAAATTGATAATAGGAGTAAATTAGAAAGTTGCTTAAAATTGCATGTTCCATCTGAATCAAGAACGAATAAAATTGGGTTTAGTGTCTCTTTAAATTATTAACTCACCCTATAGAAGTTTTCAAATTTGGAGATTTCTCCAGAAGAATTTAAACCAGATACCCAATAGATCTACTAAAATAATACATGGTATAAAAGGAGAGGCTTCCTGACCGTAACACTATTATTAACTCTAACCCAAGCTCTAGCTCCTAACTGCTAAACCGAGCTGTACACCAAACGCTAGCTATAAGCCATTTTAATTTGCGTTATTATAAAGGGAAACATTTTAAACTGGCGAAGTCCCGGATCCAACCCTTTGTGGGAGGGGCGAAACACGTCATGGTTTGGAGTTGAATGACGTAGTTGCTACGTCCGACACAGCTGAGAGCTACTACACTGGAAGAACAAGGCGGGGGGGTTTTCAAACAGGCAAGTGAAGGCGCTACCTGACCCGATATCGAACTACCACACATAGGAGAAGGTATTCCATTTTACCACCTACACAGTGGAAGATTTTTTCAGAGGTCAGTAATGGCTAGGAATAGTCTTGCACCCCCTTTCCTCAGTTCTTGGGACTATATGCACAGAAAATGTACAGTGAGATTTGTAATATAACAGACTGCAGTTTGCTTGGCAAGATTGATTCCGGAGTCTGGACACATATGGTTTTCTCATTACTCCAGGAGTCCCCTGTGTTACCGGTGCGTGTCTAAGGACGCTTGAGTGCCCGGTTTAGCCAATACTCACAGTTATTAACAAACTGAATTCTGTGGCCATCATGTTATTGCATTCTTAATGCACCTCCATTGGAGCATATTTGCATAGTAGCCATACGGCTTTAGCTTTGCAAGCTTGTGGGGGGTTATCTACCGTCTAGTTTCTGGTTAGTAGCTCTAGTACATATGCCAGACATATCATGTGTGTGATTTTATCTTTTATTGAGTGTGTTTGATTTTTAAGCTCTGGAGTAGGAAGTGATAATCCACTTCTGCTCCTATATTACCTTTTGTAATAAAGCGCAGATTTTTCCATGAGTGCAGCCTCGATCCTTCTTTGACAGCATTACGTTTTTGGTAACTGTCCTCTCTATTTTACTCTGTGACTTGATTTTTGGGACTGCTAGCACCGTTGGTAGTGCATTAGAGGTTATCAGATGCACCTTATTTTTATTAGTTTTTCAGTATTAAACATTTTAAACTGTAATATTCAGAGTCTGTGATATTTAAATAAATGCCACTGTCACCTTGTGACTGCAAATGTTTTAATACAGATGCTTTGCGCACATTTCAATAGACCATTTTTTATGGGTTTCTGCCAAGAAACAAATTAGAGATTATTACAAATTCGCCCGTTTACCAGCCGTTACCAGTGGATGGTTATTGATACCGCTAGCTTGCGGTAGCGATTATCACTCATAAAATTAACCAGAGATCAGATATTTGGTTAATTTTATAAATGTACGCCAATTGGCCCCAATATAATTGTAGCATTTTTATTTTTTAATAAAATAACTGCAATAAGCGAATTAAAGTTGGTGGGTGTGGGGTGTCACTGAAAAGTGCCTTTACATTGCGGTCTATGGGGACTGTGTGTTCAGTGTAAATATATATGTATATGCTTATATACATTTACATTTATGTGTTAAAAGGGACAGGAAACCCCCCAAAAATATTTCATTATTTGGATAGAACATACACTTTTAAACAATTTTCCAATTTACTTTCATTATCAAATTTGCTTTGTTCTCTTGTTATCTTTTGATGAAGGAACAGCATTGCACTACTGGCAGGAAGCTGAACACATCTAGTCAGCCAATCACAAAAGACAAATGTGTGCAGGCACCAATTAGCAGCAGCTCCCACTAGTCTAGGATATGCGAGTATTCTTTTTCAACAAGGGATACCAAGAGAACAAAGCACATTTGAAAATAGAAGTGAATTTAAAAGTGTCTTAAAATTACATGCTCTATCTGAATCATGCAAGTTTAATTTTGACTTTCCTATCCACGCGTTTCGCCCGTTAACAGGGCTTTTTCAAGATTCTTGAAAAAGCCCTGTTAACGGGCGAAACAAGTAGATTGATTTCCAGTTGTTCCCTGCAAAGGACTTTATTTTATCTCTTATCTAGGTACCTAGTTCAAGAATATCCAACCCGCGCGTGTTCCACGCTAAGTGCGGGCCTGCGGATTTCACCTCTTGCCTTTGGAATCGAAAACCAAGCACACAAGAAATCGGAGTGACAATCAGTTTCCATACACGCTGACCGGGTTCAGCCCACACAAGTAAACAGAGCAGTATTGCATTGGAGGATACCGCTTACCTGGACATATATCGGACAGTGTGAGTCTAATAAGATCGTATCAATCATCTTTACCCTAAGGTGTGTATTATGACTATTTGGACCACATCATAGGGAGTCACACAAGGAATAACAATACAATTTCTCTATGTTATAACCATTTGATGGACAGTAACACGTTTTTTCCTTGATCAGCTCATATAAGGAACATTGTTTCAAAAGTGTAGCTACTCACTAAAGTGTAGCCAATCACGCTGGATAACTAACGCTCATCGAATATATGAACATAATTTATTAAGCTCCAGTATATATTTTTTTATCTTTTTAAAGGTGGTATTCCAATTCATTTTTATTTTTATTAAGGGAGACGTCCCTTTTTACATATCAATTCTCGTCTATATTTCCAATTGCTATATAAATTGTATTTTAAAAAATTTTGTGAAGTAAAGTTATTAATTTGCCTTCTGTTGTTTATATTATTTTTGACTAAGTGTGGTGGGATCTTAGCTTTAGCGCCCTCTTATTCTTTCTATCTTGTTCTACTTGTGACAATCCTGGGGGGACTGTCTTAGAGTGGCCTAGGTCTACTTTAGCTATTAGCGCTATATTTTTGCACTCACCTTATATAAACATATTAACATATAACTATATATGTATTTATTCATATACATATATATTTGCTTCCCATCGCTACACTAGTTCTCTTGCCGTGTCTCACGGCATGGGAATGAGGCTCCTATTGGAGTCTATGGAAGCGAGGTCGCGTTCGCTTTGTACCTCACTTGTACTACCAGAGCACATTTGCGTGCACTGGTATTTCAAAATAGAGCACAAATATCGCTTTTGCAGAAGCGATATTTTGTGCTCCACTTATAATCTAGCCCTTACTGGGGAAAGTAGCAGCCATTTGTGTAGTAGTGAAAACCTTGTATTGCTACACAATGCATTCAAGATATCACAAACAGCCAACAAGTTCCAAGTTCCTTTTATGTTAAAATACACCACATAAATGTCTTTTTAAAGCAACCCAACTTTATTAACATGACAAATTACAAAGCACGTTGTTTAAGGAATAAGGATTATGGGATATGGGGTGGATGTGTTTCAGTCTCTGTAAAATATATCTGCATTTATATTAAATCGCAAAACATGGATATACAAATCACTAAAGCAAAAGTGGTTGGATCCCTATGTTTCTCCAGAGAGATAAGAAAAAAAATGTGAGAAAAACACCAAAGAAAACCAGGAACTAGAATTTAAACATCTGGACAGTGTAAATGCAGCATTGTACTCAGGAAATTACTGTTCACTTGACCCACCTTCAAAAATTTGGGATGTTAGGGAAAAAAAGCAGACAGAATAAAACGAACTTGACAACAGTTATTTGCTCTTCTATAGGACAGCTGGCAATCTGCCACAGGAATGTAACTGCATGACAGGTTGCTCATCCGTCAGTGTTTAACATTCCTGGGTATCTATGTTAAGTCTTACTACATCTGTTTTTCACTTATCCTTTTAATGATGAAGAAGCAAGCTGTGGCATGCCCTGGTGTCCATAGCTGTCTGCTAGTACTGAATTAGTTAAGCATCTGCCCTTTTCCATGTGTGATGACTAATAAGTATATATCTATTACATGCCTAGCATATTGTTTTAACTGAATACTTTCAAAAGACTATTGACTTTGTCTTCTGTTCCTTTGATATACGATATAATGATTCCTCTAATTGCTAAGGAGTTTTTAATTGGTGATCTGGTGCTCATACAATGACAAACAGCCTGGAGTTGTATCCAATAGTATCACATCAGTAACTTATTGCATGTGGCCTTGAAGTCATCTGTTTTATGCCTCAGGTTTCTGTAATTATGACTTTGACAAAGAGGCATTTAATCGTTCCTCTGCAATTTAACACTATCTTCAATAGAATTCTCTCAACAAACAACCTATTCTGAAAATGGTGACGCTAAGAAAATGTGCAGTAGTATTTCCACAACAGGTGCAGCTCCATATTAAAATATGAACATGATTACCTTTTACAGACATTGAATACACTTAATTACATCCCTGTTTTCAGGCAAATCACGTTTCTCATTGATATAGGTTCAGGAATTAATAATGAATCTGCAAGATGAATAATTGATGGAAGAAAATGGACATATTTTCTGATCTCACCATTTCTAGTGATGGGGATGGTCCCTTTCTTAAAAGGACATTCAACACATTTTGTAATTGTGTTTAAATTGTGCTTCTCCCATACTCCCTAAGGCGTCCAAAATACAAATGTGGTATCCTGCTAATCTGCAGCAAATCAGAAATAGCTGGTTTAGATAATTTGCTGAATTTTGAAAATCTAGGTTCCAGATTTTGTGTTTTAGCCTCTATAGGGAGTGTGGTAAAAACAAAATGTATGCTTACCTGATGAATTTCTTTCTTTCCGGGCATGGAGAATCCACAACATCATTCCAATTACTAGTGGGATATTCAACTCCTGGCCAGCAGGAGGAGGCAAAGAGCACCCCAGCAAAGCTGTTAAATGCAACTTCCCTTACCCATAATCCCCAGTCATTCAGCCGAAGGAAAATGGAAAAAGAAGAAATACAAGGATATAGAGGTGCCCGAGGTTTACTAAAAAAAAACTGCAGAATTATATTTTAAAAAGAGGGCGGGGTCGTGGGCTCTCCATGCCTGGAAAGAAAGAAATTTATCATGTAAGCATAAATGTTGTTTTCTTTCATATGGCATGGAGAGTCCACGACGTCATTCCAATTACTAGTGGGAATCAATACCCAAGCTAGAGGACACGGAATGAACAGGGAGGGAGAACAAGGCAGGAGGACCTAAACAGAAGGCACCACCGCTTGAAGAACCTTTCTCCCAAAAGAGGCCTCAGCCTAGGCAAAAGGATCAAATTTGTAGATTTTGGAAAAAGTATGCAAAGAAGCTTCATTTTGAAAGCCCAAGATGAGGAAACAGCCCTAGTGGAATGAGCCGTGATTCTCTCAGGAGGCTGCTGTCCAGCAGTCTCATAAGCAAAACGAATCATACTTCTTAACCAGAGGGAAAGAGTAGTAGAAGTGGCCATCTGACCCTTACGTTTTCCAGAGAAAACAACAAACAGGGCAGAATATTGCCAAAAATCTTTATTAGCTTGAGGTAAAATTTTACAGCATGCACAACATCCAGGTTATGCAAAAGATGTTCCTTATGAGAAGAAGGATTAGGACAAAAAGAAGGGAACAACATTAATGTTTCAATCCGACACCACCTTAGGGAGAAACCCCAATTTAGTACGAAGAACCGCCTTATCTGCATGAAAAATAAGAACGGGAAATCACACTGCGGAGCTGAAAGTTCAGAAACTCTGCGAGCAGAAGAAATAGCAAGGAGAAACACAACCTTCCAAGATAACAATTTTATATAAACAACATGAATCGGCTCAAACGGAGCCTGCTGCAAAACCTTAAGAACTAGATTAAGGCTCCAAGGAGGAGCAACAAGTTTAAACACAGGCCTGATTCTGACCAGGGCCTGAACAAAAGCTTGAACATCTGTCAAATCTGCCAGACCTTTGTGCAAAAGAATAGACAGTGCAGAAATCTGACCCTTCAAAGTACTGACTGACCAACCTTTCTCCAGGCCATCCTAAAGAAAGGATAAAATTCGGGGGAATCCTCACCCGGCTCCAAGAGAAACCCTTAGATTTGCACCAATGAAGGTATTTACGCCATACCTTATGATAAATTCTACGAGTAAAAAGTTTATGAGCCTGACGCATAGTATCAATGACCGCTTCAGAAAACAAGTGTCTAGGCAGAACTAGGCGTTCAATCTCCAAGCAGTCAGCTTTAGTGAATCCAGGTTTGGATGGAGGAATGGACCCTGAATTAGAAGGTCCCTCTTCAGAGGTAACCTCCAAGGTGGAAGAGATGACATATTCACTAGATCCGCAAACCAGATCCTGCAAGGCCATGCAGGAGTTATTAGAATTACCGATGCTCTCTCCTGTTTGATATGAGCAATGACTTGTGGAAGAAGAGCAAACAGAGGAAACAGGTATGCTAGAGAGAAGATCCAAGGAAGCGCTAGAGCATCTATCAGACTAAAATAAAGGAGAAGCTTAAATAAGCTACCTCTAAATAGGGGGCGCTACAGGTGATAGTGGTGATAGAAATCTGACAGATTAAAAATGTATATACACACAACACTATACCCACACTAAACCGAGAGGATATAGAGCACACAAATAAATGTATATATATATATATATCTCTCTCTCTATGGATATATGACACAGCCTAAAAAAATATGATATAGGAGTTATATATACTGATACCATATAATAGACAAACAAATTTCTCTATATAGAAATGTCCATTTAATCCAAGGTCAGTAGATGAAGCTGTTGCTTGATGGTTTAAAAAAAGATAAAAATGAAAGATGCAGCATAGAAGTCCCAATGTATATGGAATACAAACGGAAGCTGCAGCCAGTGACTCCTTAAGGGAGTTATAGGTAGGCAGGAAAAGCATGGTTCCAATGTATATTAAAATTGTTAAAAATAATTTATTATAATAAAACCAAAAGTACAGATAAAACAATGGAACCAAAAGGTAGGGAATGTATGAGATTTTGCAAGTTGAAAAGATTACGCCTGAACCAAGATGTCGTCTAGATAAGGCGCCACAGCAATACCCTGGGATCTGATCACCACCAATAGAGCACCCAGAATCTTTGTGAATATTCTGGGAACCGTGGCAAGACCAAAAGGAAGTACAGTTTGTTGCATTTCCTTTTGGTCTAATTGTTGCACTTCCTTTTGGTCTTGCCACGGCTCCTAGAATATTCACAAAGATTCTGGGGGCTCTATTGGTGGTGATCAGATCCCAGGGTATTGCTGTGGCGCCTTATTTAGACAACATCTTGGTTCAGGCGTCATCTTTTTAACTGGGTGATTGTGACTATGGATGCCAGCCTAGTAGGCTGGGGAGCTGTTTGGGGCTCTCTAAAAGCTCAGGGCCTATGGACTCGGGAGGAGTCTTCTCTCCCCATAAATATCTTGGAGTTGAGAGCAATCTTCATTGTCTTGGTAGCTTGGCCTCACTTATCTTTAGTTTGGTTTATCAGACTCCCGTTGGACAACATCACCTTAGTGGCTTACATCAACCACCAGGGAGGAACTCTGAGTTCCTTGGCTATGAAGGAGGTGACTCGCATTCTGCAGTGGGCGGAAGCTCACAATTATCTACTATCCGCCATCCAAATTCCAGGAGTGGACAACTTGGAGGAGGATGTTCTGAGCAGACCGACATTTCATCCCGTGGAGTGGGCTCTCCATCCAGAAGTGTTCTCTCAGATAACCCTCAGGTGGGGGGTTCCAGAGATGGATCTGATGGCGTCTCATCAAAACGCCAAGCTTCCAAAGTACGGTTCAAGGTCCTCAGGCCGCTCTGATAGATGCTCTAGCAGTTCCTTGAATCTTCTCTATGGCATACCTGTTTCCTCTGTTTACTCTTCTTCCATGAGTCATTGCTCGTATCAAACAGGAGAGAGCATCAGTAAATCTAATAGCTCCTGCATGGCCTCACAGGATCTGGTTCGCCGATCTAGTGAAGATGTCTTCTCTTCCACCTTGGAGGTTACCTCAGACGAAGGACCTTCTAATTCAAGGTTCATTCCTCCATCCAAACTTAGATTTTCTGAAGCTGACTGCAAGAAGCAAGAAACGATTAACTCTGTAACACAGAATAAATGGAGCGCATCCAAGATCTTATTATTAAAAACAATGCTTAATTGTAAAACATAAGATGATGTTATACTCACAAAGGTGCCCTCAAACATATGAGGTATGTGTCCGCCTTGAAAGATAATATCTGTCCCACTCCAGCCATACGGTCCAGTATCCACCTTATGTCAGTAAGTTGTCCTGACTCAATTTAGGTCATAAACATTTATATTAGGGGAACTGAATGCAATAAGCAAGAAGTTTGGATTTTCTGACATCCGTCAGAAAAATCTTCATGGACAGGGAATCTATGATTGTCCCTAGGAAACATACGCTTGTATCTGGAACTAGAGAACTCTTTTCCAGATTCACTTTCCACCCGTGAGAACGTAGAAAAGACAACAACATCTCTGTATGAGATTTTACAAGTTGAAAAGATGATGCCTGAACCAAGATGTCGTCTGGGATCTGATCACCACCAATAGAGCCCCCAGAATCTTTGTGAATATTCTGGGAGCCATTGCAAGACCAAAAGAAAGTACAACAAACTAGAAATGCTTTTCCAGAAAAGCAAACCTTAAAAACTGGTGATAATCCCTGTGAATAGGAACGTGTAAATATGCGTCCTTCAGGTCTATAGTCATCATGAACTGACCTTCTTGGACCAATGGAAGAATGGAAGAATAGTTTCCATCTTGAAGGATGGAACTCTGAGGAATTTGTTGAGGCACTTTAAGTCTAGGATTGGACGGAAGGTTCCCTCCTTTTTGGGAACCACAAATAGATTTGAATAGAATCCCTGACCTTGTTCCTTTAGAGGGTCTGGTACAATAACTCCCAGAGAGGATAGGTCCTCTACTCAATTTAAGAAGGCCTCCCTCTTTACCTGGTTTAAGTATAGTATTGACAGGAGAAATCTGTCCCTTGGAGGGCAATACTTGAATCCTATCTTGTAACCCTGGGATACTTTGTCCACATCCGACGGATCTGGGACATCGCATATCCAAGCCTGTCGAAATAAAGGAAAGCCTGCCCCCCAATTAATCTAAACTCGGATTGGGGCGGATCCTTCATGCTGATTTAGAGTAAGCAGAAGGTTTATTGTTTTGTTTTCCCTTATTACAAGGCAGTCTGGACTTCCAAGAGGACCTAGATTGGTCTGGTTTGGAAGAAGAAGAGGAAGACTTCTGTCCCTTAAAGTTGCGAAGGAACGAAACTTAGAAGTCCGTCGACCCTTAGATCTATTCTTCTTGTCCTGAGGTAGGAAAGATCCCTTTCCACCCGTAATCTCTGAAATGATTTCTGCCAGACCAGGACCAAATAGAGTTTTACCCTTATAAGGTAAAACCAAAAGCGTGACTTTTGAAGAGACATCAGCCGACCAAGATTTTAACCACAGAGCTCTATGAGCTAGGACAGTGAAACTAGACATCTTAGCTCCCAGTCTAATTACTTGCACGTTGGCATCGCAGATACAAGTACTGGCCAATTTAAGAGCTTTGATCCTATCCTGGATCTCCTCAATCGTAGTCTCCTCTGATATCAGATCAGACAGGGCATCGCACCAATAAGATGCTGCTCCCGCAACCGTAGCAATACTTGCCGCAGGTTGCCACTGTAATCCTTGATGGATGTACATCTTCTTTAAGTAAGCCTCTAGCTTCTTGTACATGGGATCCTTAAAGGAACAACTATCCTCTATAGAAATGGTAGTTCTTTTATTTGGAGTAGAGATAGCTCCTTCTACTTTAGGCACAGTGCGCCATGAGTCACAAATAGAGTCAGCAACAGGAAACCTTTTCTTAAAAACAGGGGAAGGGTAAAAACAAAATTTATGCTTACCTGATTTTTTTTCTTTCCGGATATGTTGAGTCCACGGCATCATCAATTACTGTTGGGAATATCACTGCTGGCCAGCAGGAGGAGGCAAAGAGCACCACAGCAAAGCTATTAAGTATCACTTCCCTTCCCACAAACCCCAGTCATTCGACCAAAGTTAAATGGAGTAACACAAGGTGTAGAGGTGCTTGACGTCTTCGTAAAAAATAACTGTCTTAAAATAAAGGGCAGGGCCGTAGACTCACCATATCCGGAAAGACAGAAATTTATCAGGTAGGCATAAATTTTGTTTTCTTTCCTAAGCTATGGTGATTGCACGGCATCATCAATTTCTGTTGGGAATCAATACCCAAGCTAGAGGACACAGATGATTAGGGAGGGACAAGACAGGTAACCTAAACAGAAGGCAGCACTGCTTGAAGAACCTTTCTCCCAAAAGAAGCCTCAGTCACAAGGCAAAAGTATTAAATTGATAACATTTGGAAAAGTAAGAGGAAAGACCAAGTTGTAGCCTTGCAAACCTGTTCCACAGAAAATTCAATTTGGAAAACCCAAGGAAAGGAGACAACCCTCAAGGAATGAGCTGTAATTCTCTCAGGAGGCTGCTGTCTCATAAGTCAAACGAATCATACTTCTCAACTAGAGAGAAAAAGAAGTAGCAGAAGCTTTCTGACCTTTACGTTTCCCAGAGAAACAAACAAACAGGGCAGAAGACTGGCGAACATCCTTAGTCTCCTGCAGATAGAATTTAAGAGCACGCACAACATCCAAGCTGTGCACCAAATGTTCCTCATGAAAAGAAAGAATAGGACATAGTGAAGGAACAACAAATTCCTGAATTTCTATTCAAGACCACTTAAGGAAGGAAACCTAACTTAGTACGAAGAACCGCCCTATCGGCATGAAAGATAAGGTGAACCACACTGCAAGGCTGAGAGTTCCGAGACTCTCCGAAGAGATCTTTCGCAAAAAGAAAAAAACCTTCCAAGATAACAAACTCAATATCTATGGAATGCATCAGCTCAAACAGAGCCTGCTTCAAAACCTTAAGAACAAGGTTAAAGGACCAGTCAACACATTAGATTTGCATAATCAACAAATACAAGATAACAAGACAATGCAATAGCACTTTGAACTTTAAATGAGTAGTAGATTTTTTTATAACAAATTTCAAAGTTATGTATATTTCCACTCCCCTTGTACCATGTGATAGCAATCAGCCAATCACAAATGCATATACGTATAGTCTGTGAATTCTTGCACATGCTCAGTAGGATCTGGTGACTCAAAAATTGTAAATATAAAAGACACTGCACATTTTTTTTTAATGGAAGTAAATTGGAAAGTTGTTTAAAATTACATGCTGTATCTGAATCATGAAAATTTAATTTAACCTGCGTGTCCCTTTAAGGCTAGCAACAGCCTGATTCTGACCAATGCCTGACAAAAAGATTGCATGTCTGGCACGTCCGCCAGACGCTTATGCAGTAAAGTATATAATGAAGAAATCTTACCCTTCATGGTACTGACCGACAAGCCCTTCTCCAGACCTTCCTGGAAAAAGGACAAAATTCTAGGAATCCTGACCCTACTCCAAGAGTAGCCCTTGGATTCACACCAATAAAGATATGTATGCCATATCTCGTGGTAAAACTCTTTAGTAACAGACTTGTGAGTCTGATCATGGTCTCAAAGACTGACACAGAAAAACCACGCTTAGGCAGAACTAATTGTACAATTTCCACACAGCATCAGAAAAAACGAGACTTGGATGAAGGAAGAGACACTGAATCAGAAGGTCCTCCCTTAGAGGCAGCCTCCAAGGTGGGAGAGACGACATGTCCACTAGGTCTGCATACCAGATCCTGCAAGGCCATGCAGGGGCAAATACAATCACCAATGTTCTCTCCTGTTTGAGACGAGCAATGACTCGTGGAAGCAGAGCAAACTGAGGAAAACAGGCATACAAGACTCAAGCTAAGGACGACTGAGGTCAAGCCATAAGAACATTGTAAATCGCTCTCAACTCCAAGATGTTAGAGGAGAGCAGACACTTCCGCGTCCATAGACCCTGCGCCTTAAACCAGACGCAGACTGCTTCCCAGCCCAGCAGGTAGGCGACCATGGTCACATCACCCAGGAATGTCTCCAAAAGCAAGCATCTTGAGACAGATACTCCTGAAAGAGCCACTATGGGGGAGAGTCTCTATCGACTGTTCTAGATCTTTCCTCTGAGACAGATCCAAAGTTCTCCATATTATGGAAAATATTAACGGTAATGATGTCCATGGCAACCATCAGACAATTCCCTCCATACATAGAATCACTGAATAGTGAAGGTAAAATCAACTGTAGCTAGATCCAAACTCCCAACCTCCTGGTTGCAAGATAGCTATGTTATCTACCGGGCCACTGTAGCTTGCTGTTGACAAGACAGAAGACTCCCGAAAGAAGAAATGGAATATATCTTTGATTATCTGACCTCTGTTAAACATCTTCTCCTATTTTCAGGGGAAAGTGCGCACACAGTCCCCCACTACCATAAATTGTGTAGTTGAGTTTCCCACATGTGGGGAAATAGCAGAGGTCAGTGAGCTTGGAGTTCAATGAACCAGCCTCGCCCTGGGAGAGCCACCTTAGTGATCATGGCTAAGAATCCCCTGCCAGGTAAGTATGATAGAGAATCTATTAAGGCCCAAGCTTACCGCACCTAGAGTTTCCAGTCAGTCTTCAAATGAACATCCAGCGCCTAGTTGGACTCAAACCATCAACCTTCGAGTTGCAAAGTCACAGATAACCACCAGGCTACATTGGCCTGATTCCATTCAAGTACTGACCAGGCCTGGCCCTACTTAACTTCCGAGATCAGACGGAATCAAGAGCAATCAGGATATTGTGGCGGTAGACCCAAGTAAATCACTCTTGAAGATGGGACAAGGGAACTCTACTCCAGATTTATTTCCCATCCATCCAAAAACTTCACCTCCTCCTTGCACCGAAGGCAAATAGAATGACTGGGGTTTGTGGGAAGGGAAGTGATACATAAAAGCTTTGCTGTGGTGCTCTTTGCCTCCTCCAGCTGGCCAGGAGTGATATTCCTAACAGTAAATGATGATGCAGTGGACTCACCACATCTTAGGAAAGAAAAGGAACCCCTGGCTTATCCCATTCATGAGCTATAATTTCAGACATCTTGTCTGGAACAGGAAAAATCATCGTCAGAAGTTGGAGAATCATAAACTCTATTAAGTTTAGAGGACTTCTTGGGGTTGACAGCAACCAAAGGTTCTGAGTCGTCCAAAGTAGCTAGAACCTCCTTCAGTAGTAGCTGGAGGTGTTCGAGCTTAAATCTAAAGTTGACCTCCTCAGATTCTGAAGATTTTTCTGCCAAAGTGTCAGACTCTGAGATTACACCTTCAGAAGCTACTGAAGTATCCTCCTCATCAGACACTTGAGAAAGATTGACCAATGCACATTTAGAAAGGTCAGAAACCTTACTAGTAGACAAATGTTTAGATTTCCTCTTACACTTACCCGAGGAAGGTAAAGCAGACAAAGCAGCAGATACTGCAGAGGTTATCTAAGCAGCAAAATATCCTGGCAAATATACACCCCCAGGAGGTTGAGAGGTACTGCAGGGCACTGTATGTGAAACCATTAAGGTTTGGGACGTTTGAGGAGAAAGCTGTGGCATATCCTGAACAGCATTATCCTGAGAGACAATTGGCTCAGAAGTGAGTAATTTATCTTTAAATTTTAGAGTCTTAGCTAAGCATGCAGAACAAAATTGCATAGGTAAAACAATTTGGGCCTCTAAGCATAATAAGCACTTATCCATAGAAACAAAATCTTGTTCTGTGTCCATAGCTGAAAATAACCAAATAAAAATAAAAAATGTACCGGAATGTCACTTTAAGAAAATAAGGCACTCAAAAAGTTAAAAGAATAGAAACCCCCCAAAGTATGCTAAATATAATTAAGCTAAATTTAATAAGAGCCACTAGCACCTCTATACCTCAGATTAGCGGAGGAGATCTTACCGCCCCGGGTGGAGTGCCACTAGAAAAAGGAAGGACTCTTGCAAGCTGCAGATCCACTCTGTCCGATATAGCAGTCAGATCTAGAAAACTGTGAACCAGATCATTAAACCAGTCAATAAGCCAGAACATGTTATCATATTAGTAACAGTGAAAAAACGCCCGCACCGGATATTCACTCTGCTCAAAATGAATGAAGAGCGGAGAACACGTGATCGGACAGAAAAACTAAACTGCGGCACAGGAAAAGCAATCACAGAGCTCTATCCAGCCAAAAAAAAAATAACGTAGCATAACGAAACACACTCAGTATTTTGTGAAACCGTTTATATACCATAGTTCTCTAATAAATAAAAAGGCCCCACAATTTGATATATATACTCTACCCCTCAGCCAGTCTCTAAATAAAAAGGAGGAAGATTAACCCCTTATTAAATTAGTGCCAGTCAGACTGCCCACGTATTAACCCCTAAGGGTTATAACATGTCCCATAATAAGATCCAGTAGAGGGATTAACCCCACAAGTGCTGTCCTTCAGTACCTAGAAGGCAAATGCACTTACCTGTGAATCCAGCTACCGGGCAGGAACAGTTTCTTAAGTGTGATAGACACTCCACTCTCTATTAGGGACCTTAAGAAAAAAAAGGTCAGAGTAACCAACAGTGGCTTTATATGAAGGGGAAGAAATACAGTTAGAAATAAAGCAAAGACAACCTCACCACTTTCTAACTGCTAAAAGCCACCATTACTCTTACTAAAGAGATTGACATGGACACAGCAGAGCCCCTTAGCCTTGCTTACAGGGAAAAGTACATAAAAAGGATTAAAATCTTCAGACACCATCTTCGCACATCCTCCATTGACAAAGGCAAAGAGAATGACTGGGGATTATGGGTAAGGGAAGTTACACTTAAGAGAGATAGAGATAATAACTCATTGTGTAGTTCATTAACAAATCTAGACAGGCCATATATATTTTGTGCGTAGTGGAGGATTTTAAACTCACCTTTTACCTCACCCTAATTTTAAATGTTGTTGTGTGTGTGTATATATATATATATATATATATATATATATAGTATATATATATATATATAGTATATATATATATGTGTGTGTGTGTGTGTATGTGTGTGTGTGTGTATGTGTGTGTGTGAGTATGTGTGTATGTGCTTTGTCTGTCTGTCTACTATCAGAGTAGGAGAGAAAGAGAAATTTGTTTAATCTTCAGTACATACACTTGATCATTGAGAAATGTGTTTAATCTTCAGTACATACACTTATAAATAGAAGCGCATATAATATGTGTAAATATATCTATAACATGGTAAGTGTTAGGTGCAGGAAATGTCATCTTACTATACTGGGAATAAAATCAAACAATGTGCCTGAATTTAAATTACTTATCTTTTGCCACTTAAAATATTGGGCGATATGCACAATGCCTTATTTTGGGTCCCCTGGTAATTCTGACTGGCAATTACTATTATTTTCATGGTAACTAGAAAGTATGGATTTTCTTTCCACTCAAAAGAAACACTGAGCTGTTGAACGCTCAGAGCAAACCAATGATCAAAGCTGGCGTTCCTTTCTATCTTATATGTAAAGCAATTATTTACTATATTGGAAAGTGAAAACAAGGGGAACAAGGATCCGTTCCGACTTTTTTTTTTTTTTTTTTTTTTTTTTAAAGTCTGTAATGCCCTTGTTACAAGAAGACAAGAAAGTAACACTAGAGCAGCACATAATATGGATTTCTCCAAAAACCACAGAAAAAGTTATATTTATATCTTTTGAGCATCACCAATGTAGTTCTATTTTCACAATGTATTCTGTCCTACTATTAAAGGGACAGTCTACACCAGAATTTTTATTGTTTTAAAAGATAGATAATCTCTTTATTACCCATTCCCCAGTTTTGCATAACCAACACAGTTATAATAATATACTTTTAACCTCTGTGATTATCTTGTATCTAAGCCTCTGCAAACTGCCCCTTTATTTCAGTTTTTTTGACAGACTTGCAGTTTAACCAATCAGTGCCTGCTCCCAGATAACTTCACGTGCACGAGCACAGTGTTATCTATATGAAATACGTGAACTAACACCCTCTAGTGGTGAAAAACTGTTAAAATGCATTCTGAAAAGAGGTGGCCTTCAAGGTCTAAGAAATTAGCATATGAACCTCCTAAGTTAAGCTTTCAACTAAGAATACCAAGAGAACAAAGCAAAATTGGTGATAAAAGTAATTTGGAAAATTGTTTAAAATGACATGCTCTATCTGAATCATGAAAGTTTATTTTGGCCTAGACTGTCCCTTTAACATGAATGTAAACTTTAATGAATTAAAAGTCAGTATCAAATAATAATCTTAAAAACAGGGACACTTATTTTTTTAAAATACTTACCTTTGTGTTATGGTAAACATAACGCTGATCCTCCGCCCGCATCTCCTGCTTTCTTTAGCATATAGAGGACAATCTGGCTTCCTCCAATTGTTGCGTTGCCCCATGAGCTGGAACCCAAAGTGGGCACACAAATATTGGAGGAAGTCTGATTTGTCATTGTTCTGCTACAGAAAGCAGGAGCTGTGGGGGGGGGATCGGCGTTTTGTTAACCACAATGCAAAAGTATTTTAAAAAATAAGCATCTTTGTAAACTTTGATGAATTAAAGTGTCCCTGTTTATAAGATTATTATTTGATACTGGCTTTTAATTCATTAAAGTTTACATTCACTTTAACCATTAAAAAGATATTTACGTTATAATTACTATCTATTATAAGTTACTAAATGCATTTGACTGCATTAGAAGCACAGAAAAAGGAAAGGGAAATGGATTTACAAAAACTGTAGTTACATTTATATGATTATTTTACTTTTGGGATAATTCCCACTTAAAATGTTACAGCAATCACTTTAAAAGTTTGCCGGCATCTTTATTATAAATTAATAATTAGGCTATATTTCTATAAATGGTTTCTACCTCCTCTGGAAGTGCAGCTAAAAAAAATCTAATTAAATTAACAATAAAAATATGCTTCTAAAGTCTAAAAAAATACATAAATTTTTATAGCTTATTAGAAACTTTGCCTTAAATCCTCTTATAAGGAATAAAGCTATTACTTTATATTAAAAAAATAAAAATGTGCATTTCAGTACCCAAGATAATTAAAAAAAAACTAAATGTATCAAATGTATGTCCTTTTATTGTGTGACTAAGCATTGCTAACTGTACTTTTGGCTTAAACAAGTAATAAAAATGGAGGCATTTGGATGTATGTAATATTATTTACTGCATTCTCTTAATGTAAAAGTAAACGTGGTTTTCATTTTTTTCTACATAGATCTGTATGAAGACATAGTTGAACTGTTTCTTCTATTTTATAAGATGTTTTTCTAAATCAACGTCAGAAGAGAAGTTGTTATTGTATATTATTACCCACAGTCCCTTTCAAAGAGCCTAGTTCCCTTTCATAACAAACATATTACTATCCATATTATATTCTTAATTTCTTTGAAAAGGGAAGGTCTCCCTTCAGAGCAATTCTATAAACATGTCACGGCTATTTAGTGACCTGCAAACATTAGTCCTTGTGCACCAATAATATAATTACCTTCAAGACTGGCAGACTTTGATGAATGAGGGCTTTTGGATGCTGCTCCAAGCAATGAGGTTAATTATATCAAATTATTTGGCGCTAGCACTCTAGGGAGCATTGTGAGGATGAAGGATAACAGGTGTCTGTTTTTAAAAGTGTTGTTTTTAGGTTATAAAAATATTATGGGTTTAACAATTAGTAGAAAGTTTTTATATATGTTATTCAGTCATCACTGGAGCCAATGGTTTAAAGGGATACTGTAGCATACAACAAACAAGAGCATGTATTTTTAAACTATGATGTTCCTTTAAATTCTGTATGATATACCAGTTAAGGAAATTAAGAATGATAATTTTTATGGGCTTATTGACTATACAGGAAAGTGCATGCATTTTTAAAGCAGGGTTTAAATAAAAAAAAAAAAAAGTTAATCTTCATGACGAAAAATTGGAAATTTTAGATATTCTATTAATCTAATTTCAATACATTTTTCCTACAAATGAAAGGATCTTATATCAAAAAAAGATACACTGGTGCAGTTTGGTATTAATGTAACCTGAAATGTAATCTAAATTGGATAATTTGTGCCAGTCCAGTCTGTGGTTTGTATGTATGGCTTTGAATTGTATCAGTACAGATGTGCAGATGTACAGATGTAGACCGGCAGACATTTGCCTTTGTTGGATCAAACAAGACATTGGGAACACAGACAATATTTAAATTTATTTATTTGTATCCAGTAAAGAGTAAGCTTATCATATAACCTATACATGATCCTAAAATATAGTAGATGCTGGACTTTAAAGGGACAGTCTACACCAAAATTGTTATTGTTTAAAAAGATAGATAATGCCTTTACTACCCATTCCCCAGCTTTGCACAACCAACATTGTTATATTAATATACTTTATTTTTTATTTTTTTTTAAATATTTATATTCAGTTTTTTCAACAAATATAAACAAAAAAGATACAACTTAAAATTCACATTACATAGGAATCCAATTCCAAAACATAAAAATTGCATATAGTCATCAAAGGATTCTTATTACATAAAACACAAAAACAACAGTTTGTAATAATTTATAGAAATATCCTATCTTTTGTGGGGGGAAAAAAATAAAAAAATAAAATAAAATAAAAAAATAAATTAAAAAAAAATAAAAAAAAATACTAGGATATCCTCTGGTCTCACTCCCTCCCATCCTCCTCCTCCCCGTCCCCCCCCCAACCAGGCCCTTGGAAGATGACCAGCCAGAACTTGTACCTGTAGATACGATGATTTCCTAAGTGGTTTTACTAAGGTAACTTGCATTGCAGGTGGACATGATAGTATAAACATCCTCCACTGTCTGAAAAACACTGCGAGTCGTTCATCTGTTGGGTTTGGTAAGTTATATTGTTCAAAAGTATATTGAGAGACTAATGCTCTCTTTAATTCTTTCAGGCTGGGAGCGAATTTGGCCTTCCAAGATCTTAAAATTAAGATACGACCATATTAATATACTTTATAGCATTTAAACCTCTAAATGTCTGCCTGTTTCTAAGCCACTACAGACAGCCTCTTATCACATGCTTTTTTATTAGCTTTTCACAGTAAGTGACTGCTAATTCATGTGAGCCATATACATAACATTGTGCTCTCTCCAGTGGAGTTGTGGATGACACTGCACTAATTGGCTAAAATGTGAGTCAATAGATAATAAATAGTCGTGATAAGGGGGCTGTCAGAAGAGGCATAAATACAAGGAAATCACAGAGGTAAAAAGTATATTAATATAACTGTGTTGGTTGTGCAAAACTGGGGAATGGGTAATAAAGGGATTATCTGTCTTTTTAAACGATAACAATTTTGGAGTAGACTGTCCCTTTAAGTGTCTAAATTAAGCCCTTTCAGAGCAGAATTTCAAGATCTATTTACATGAACATGGGTGAATTAATGATATTCAGTTATAATGATTATGTTGCCGGCATAAAGATAATGAAATTCTGGCCCTGGTAGGAAATTAATTTTGTAAAAAATGACATGCTTTAATGTGTTAGAGCATTACTGACCATTGACATGCATGTGTTCAATCCCTTTTAAAGGGACATATCGGTCAAAATAATGCACTGGCATCAAAGACATTGAGTGGACCAGCTGATATTGAAAGAAGGTGCTTAAATAAATGACTTTACTGAAGTTGTACATCACCTGCTATGGGACCATAATTTTACCTCCAATAGAACCACAAGTTTAAAGGTACAATAAAGTCTAATTTTTATATATTCATAGCATACATCACTAATTAATTACTGCAAATAACATGTATTAAAATCATTTAACACAGCAATTAATGCTATTTTGTCAAATATAAAGGTTGTTTTTTTCTCCTTAGTGGGACATAAACCCAATTGTTTTAAAATTAATTCTGATAGAGGATACCATTTTAAACAACTTTGTAATTCACTTCTATTATCAAATTTTCCTCTTTTTCTTGGTATATAAAAAGTAAGTTCAGGAGTGTGCACATATCTGCAGCACTATATTGCAGCAGTTTAGCAAGACTGTTATCAATTTGCAAGAGCACTAGATGGTAGAACTTTTTTCTGCCATGTAGTGCCCCAGAAATGTGCACGTATAAGGTAACAATTAAATTACCTGAATTCGAAGCTGCGATCAGCTGCGCACAAAAGGAGCAACTTTCTTTAGTCAGGAACGCTGAAGAATTATCTGTAGACACACCAAAATGTCAGAGCTAGAGATTTAGTCCAAAACTAAGCATATAAATCAAGGGATGAGGTAGATAAGTAAAGCAGGGCACAGTTCAAGAGTTCAGTAGCCGAAAAATCAGTCCAGAAGGTGTGTATCTCAGTAAAGGAGTAAAATAACTAGCGTAATCCAAAAAAGTCTCCACGGTCAGAGTCGAGTTAACAGGTCAGGAATAGGTACACTTTTGTCTTCATGGGACAATAAACAAGCACTGAATAGGAGTCTAAGATGGCCCTTTAACACCTCCCATTCAGTCTTGGCACCAAAGACAAGGCCAGAGGTCACAATTGCAAAGAACATAAAAGAGGAGCGCTAACTTGTGCATAAACATTAAAGGATGAAGTCCAGGAAACAGCACACACACCCATGGGGCTGGCCTCACTAATCCAATATTATTTAGCCCTGCAGAAGACTGCTCCACAGCAGCTCTCTTAATGCTCCTGGATCTCTAAAAAGTGCAACCCTTGGCACTCTGAAACAGACAGCCATCCCTACTCAAAATGCAGCTCAGCCACACTGTGATAAAACCAGAAAAAGTACATGGTGGCACCAACCACACTGTAAAGAAACTGAGGTAAGTGCAGCACAGCTCCAGCCATGCTTTGAAAACTTACCCTCCTCAAGCACAACCTTCTGGTGCGTACATGATCAGGACAATGAGGATGCGACAGATGAAAATGTCTAACAATCCTTGGAGCATGAACATTGGTCACATATTCTCATGAATTCTCCTCAGAACCATACCCCTACCACTTAATCAAATACTGCAAACAGCCATGATGGATACAAGAATCCAGAATCACTACAACTTCAAGCGTGTCCATACCATCAACAGAAACCAGAGGAGGAGAGGAAACGCGTAGAGAAAATTGATTGGCACAACACTGAGTTGCACGAAGATCAAGATCCACAGCCACAGGATTAACAACCTTAGAAGTCCACCCAAAAAACGAGGACACAACTTCCTGGAAGGACAATAGAACTTCAGATTCAAAGCTGATAACCAAATTTAAGCCATAAGCAGGAACAGGAGAGCATGATTTATCTGCAAAAAAATATGCTCACGTTGAGATTGAAGCAAATGAGAATTCTTAACAAAGAAATCCAAAGTCTGATTTAAATTAGGAACAAAAGAAGAAAAAGCAGGAAGATCCTGAAGTACAGCAGGATGAAAACCATAATTGGCAAAGGAATGGTGTCTTTGGAAATAAAAGAAACTCTGCAGTAGGGAAACAAGCAGGTCCAATTATCCTGAAGGTAGGAGGAGAAACAGTGTAAGTACCGCCCAGTCCGTTCTGTCTTGCCACATTAGTCTGAGGATGGTATCCAGAAGATAAAGACTTGAAATTCGTAAACTGGAACAAAATTACTTACAAAATCTGGATATAAACTGAGAACCTCTGTCAGATAGCACATTCTGAGGCAGGCCATGCAAACTAAAAACTCTCTTGATGAATAAAGTAGCCTTTACAAAACTAGAAGGTAGACCAGCAACATGAATAAAATGAGCCATCTTAGTCATAAAAGTATTAAAACCATCAGACAGGGGTAGATTATCAATAAAATCCATAGAGACACAAGCCAAGGGAGTGCAAGGAACAGGATGCAGAGGTCCTACTGGAGCCAAAGTATAATGTTTCATCAATGCACAAGATGTAACAAATGTTCTTACATCTTCGATCAAACCAGGCCACCGAAAATGTCTAGAAATTAAGTCCATCGTCCACCGCGCCCGGCAGCTGGCAGATTAAGATAGGCCTGAAGACTTTCCAAACAGACTGAATCAGGGACAAAAATCTTTGACATACAAAAAGATAATCCATCACAGAGAAAGGCAAAGAAAATGATCCTTCTGAATAATAGTATATGTTTGTGGCCCAAAATCTAGAGAGTATTCAGAAAGGATAGAGAAAGCATTAGCCTTCCTAATCTTTGAACCAGGATGAAAAGTAAAAAAATTAAACATGAGAAGAACAAAGCCCATATAGCTTGTCTAGCACAAAGATGCTTGGCAGCCCTAAGGTACTCCAGATTGTAATGATCAATAAATATTGTAATAAGCTGCACAGCTCCCTCCAATAAATGGCTCCACTCTTCCAAGGCACACTTGATGACCAGCAGCTCTTTGTCCGCAACATCATAATTGCCTTCAGCTAGAGTAAGACAACATGAATAAAAGGCCACTAGATGCAACTGACCTTTCAACTCCTCATGCTACAAGAGCATCATACTAATAGACCATCGACTTCCAAAAAGAAAGGCTTCTGAACATTTGGCTGGATTAAGACAGGAACAGTAGTAAACAAAATCATACGATTATTAAATGCACTCTGTGCTTCAGATGTCCAAGCGAAACATTCCTGACTGAGTAAGATTAGTACTAGAGGCACAAACCTCAGTGAAGTTTCTAAAAAACATCTATAGAAATTTGCAAACCATATAAATCTCTGCACAGTCTTCTTGTTAGCAGTCATTCAAGTATTGCAGAAACCTTTCTGGGGTCCATTTCAATATGATAAGGAGATAGAATATACCCCAGAAACTCAAATGTAGAAACAGAGAATTGATATTTTCCAGATTTGCAAAAAAAACAAGACATTCTTCAACGGACATTAGTAACACAAATCTCTAATGTTTGAGAGAAGATCAAAATATCATCCATATAAATTACAATAAAGGTGTCAAGCAAGTCTCTGAAAATATAATTTAAGAAAACATAAATTATGCTTACCTGATCATTTCATTTTCTTCTGATGGAAATAGTCCACAGCTGCATTCTTTACTTTTGGGAAGTAAGAACCTGGCCACCAGGAGGAGCCAAAGACATCCCAGCCAAAGGCTTAAATACTCCTCTCACTCCCCTCATCCCCCAGTCATTCTGCCGAGGAACAAGGAACAGTAGAAGAAATATCAAGGTGAAAGGTGCCAGAAGAATAATGACGCCCCACATAAAATGAAGGGTGGGGAGCTGTGGACTCTATCAGAAGAAATTATCAGGTAAGCATAATTTATGTTTTTTTTCTTAAATGGAAAGAGTTCACAGCTGCATTCATTACTTTTGGGAAAACAATACCCAAGCTATAGAGGAAACTGAATGCCAAGATGGGAGGGTACAATAGGCGGCCCATACTGAAATTTTTTCAAAGGAAAAGCCCCAGTGACACTGACTCGCAGCCAGTTCAGAGCCAAATTAGAGACCGCAAAAACGGACTTGACTGAGTCAACAGTCCACCAAGAGACACCATCGCCCAACAGACGGTCCCCCACTACTCACCCCTCACAAACGAAGGGTAAACCAGCTGAAAACCCCAAAGGGAACAAGGCAAAGGAGGATCGAGGAAAAGTCACTCAATGCAAAAAACAGCACCTCCAAGAGTGGTCCCAGTAATCAGAGACCCAAATGAACCCAAACAGGGAAAGAGGCCACACCTATAACAGGCGAAACCCGGGATGATAATACCAGGCACAGAAACCGACAAGACATCTCTCCATCATCCTGCAAGACAAAGTCCTCCCAGCACGTGCCCATAGAATATCCAAGTATTGGACCATGAAAAAGCGTGTAATAGACCCAGGCGAAAACCCCAAGTTTAAGAACACAGAGGGAGCTAAAATATGAATGTTTTTGTAAAGCGCGGCTAATCCCCCTTAAGAGACTCAAGGCGCTGCTCATCTTATCAACCTTGAAAGGAAGAGGGCTAAATAGACCTAGCCGGGGATCGAACTTGCACCCCTCGGTTTGCTACAGTGCAGAGTAGCCACAGTGCATTAGTATGCTGAGCTAGCTGCCCAGCTGGCTGCAAGGAAGAAGAAGCAGTCATCAAGAAACAGACTGCTCAAAATAGCCCCCACAGAGGGCACGCTCCAGGAAACCTAAGCCACCAGACCTATTCACAGGTCCATAAAAAGGGGAAAACAAAGCCTCCATCGAGGCACCCCGAGAAGGAGAAATTACCCTCAGAACCCGAAGACAGAGGAAACCGTCACCTGTCAAAGGAGCAAGGAGAAAGGAAAAACCAATCTCCTAGCAGACTGAGCTATCAGAATAGACTCAGCAAGCTCACACATCCCAAAGGACAGGGCCGCCATCAGGGGGTGACTCCTGTCAGGGCCCCAATGGGCGCCCCATGAGGCAAGAACTAAAAAATATATATATATATATATATATATTTAAAAAGAAAAATGGCAGCCACTAGTGGCTACTACAGTAGAGTTCTAATTGAGCATGGGAAATGTTATCACAAGGAGTAAAGTATTAGCATTTGAGAGGACTTCTGAATATGCACTTAACCACTATGCACAGTGTGAGACAGACTTGGCACTTTGTTTGTACAGTGTGTGTCTGAGTCAGACGGCAGATCACTTTCATTTGCAGAGGAGGTAGGACTTACTTAGCAAATGTTTTTTATTTCTTTGTTCAATTTCGGCATGTAACTTCAGTGTGATAGTTGTATGGTGGGGCTAGGGGTCCATAAAAACACATTTTTTTAGCAGCAGTATTTATGATTATTTGGCAATGCTGTAGAAATTATATATTTAAAACCATGCAGAAATGTTTCCTCCTCAATACACAAATGGTAGGTGCCCTTTTGGCAGATATGCATGTTTATATATATATATATATATATATATAGATAGATAGATAGATAGATAGATAGATAGATAGATTTTATATATATATATATATATATATATATATAAACACACACACACACAGTGGGGCAAAAAAGTATTTAGTCAGCCACCAATTGTGCAAGTTCTCCCACTTAAGAAGATGAGTGAGGCCTGTAATTTTCATCATAGGTATACCTCAACTATGTGAGACAAAATGTGGAAACAAATCCAGACAATCATATTGTCTGATTTGGAAAGAATTTATTTGCATATTATGGTGGAAAATAAGTATTTGGTCAATATCAAAAGTTAATCTCAATACTTTGTTATATATCCTTTGTTGGCAATGACAGAGGTCAAACATTTTCTGTAAGTCTTCACAAGGTTGTCACACACTGTTGCTGGTATGTTGGCCCATTCCTGCATGCAGATCTCCTCTAGAGCAGTCATGTTTTGGGGTTGCCGCTGGGCAACACTGACTTCTCTATCTCTATTGGGTACTTATAGAGCTCGTACTAATCACCCGTGAGGGTCTCAAGGCGCTAAGGGAAAGTAGATAGGAGGAAAAGGGGGGAGGGGGGAGGGGATGGGCGTTCAGTCGAAGAGCCAGGTTTTGAGGTCCTTTCTGAACTTTATAAGGGAGGTGGATTGTCTGAGGTGCAGCGGGAGGGTGTTCCATGTCTTCGCTGCTATGTGGGAGAAGGGTCTTCCGCCTGCTGTGGCTTTGCCAATGCGGGGGATGACTGCAAGTTCTTGGTCGGCCGATCGTAGTTGTCTGGCGGGGATGTAGAAATTTACGCGGTGGTTTATGTATTCGGGTCCGATGTTGTGTAGGGCCTTGAACGCCAAGAGGGAGGGATCTGGAGACTGACTAGGCCACTCCAGGACATTGAAATGCTTCTTACGAAGCCACTCCTTCGTTGCCCGGGCGGTGTGTTTGGGATCATTGTCATGCTGAAAGACCCAGCCATGTTTCATCTTCAATGCCCTTGCTGATGGAAGGAGGTTTGCACTCAAAATCTCACGATACATGGCCCCATTCATTCTTTCATGTACACGGATCAGTCGTCCTGTTCCCTTTGCAGAGAAACAGCCCCAAAGCATGATGTTGCCACCCCCATGCTTCACAGTAGGTATGGTGTTCTTTGGTTGCAAACATGACGAGTTGTGTTTCTACCAAACAGTTTTACTTTGGTTTCATCTGACCATATGACATCCTCCCAATCCACTTCTGGATCATCCAAATGCTCTCTAGCATACTTCAGACGGGCCTGGACATGTACTGGCTTAAGCAGGGGGACACGTCTGGCACTGCAGGATCTGAGTCCCTGGCGGTATAGTGTGTTACTGATGGTAGCCTTTGTTACGTTGGTCCCAGCTCTCTGCAGGTCATTCACTAGGTCCCCCCGTGTAGTTCTGGGATGTTTGCTCACTGTTTTTGTGATCATTTTGACCGCACGGGGTGAGATCTTGGGTGGAGCCCAAGATCGAGAGAGATTATCAGTTGTCTTGTATGTCTTCCATTTTCTAATTATTGCTCCCACAGTTGATTTCATCCCACCAAGCTGCTTGCCTATTGCAGATTCAGTCTTCCCAGCCTGGTGCAGGTCTACAATTTTGTTTCTGGTGTCCTTCGACAGCTCTTTGGTCTTCACCATAGTGGAGTTTGGAGTGTGACTGTTTGAGGTTGTGGACAGGTGTCTTTTATACTGATAACAAGTTCAAACAGGTGCCATTAATACAGGTAATGAGTGGAGGACAGAGGAGCCTCTTAAAGAAGAAGATACAGGTCTGTGAGAGCCGAAATCTTGCTTGTTTGTAGGTGACCAAATACTTATTTTCCACCATAATATGCAAATAAATTCTTTCCAAATCAGACAATGTGATTGTCTAGATTTGTTTCCACATTTTGTCTCGTTGAGGTATACCTATGATGAAAATTACAGGCCTCTCTTATCTTCTTAAGTGGGAGAACTTGCACAATTGGTGGCTGACTAAATACTTTTTTTGCCCCACTGTATGTATATATATATATATATATATATATATTACATTCCAGTTTACTGCCCCTTTATGCAAGGACTTTTCCAGATGCAAGGAGGCATTTTATCTAAGATACAATGTTATACTCTCAGGCTAAGATTGCTCAGTGTTTGAAATGAGACAGGTTAACTTACCACTGTTCAGTTTACACTACAGCTGACATAATTTTGAAATATATACCAACAAGCCTAAATCCTGCATTTAACCAGATCTAATGGTATGAGTACCACAGCTTATGGTTCCACCAAGACCATATAGATTACAGCATTTTCAAAATCCATAAGTACAGCTTAGGTCAACCTTTTAAAAGTACTTTTCTTTATCTAGCCATCTACCCAGATCATTAATGTAAAATTTTGAATTCACAGAATTATTTTTGTTTGCACATTTACAAATATGATTCTTTAAAAAGTGTTCAATTTTTTTTATCATGCATGTCACAAACCGTTGATTTAGGGGGTGCAAGATGCATAAATGTTTCCTCCTGTGGGTGTTTCTGTGGGTGTCTGTGTTTATGTCTTTGTGCTTTGCTTTGTGTCTTTGTGAGTGTGTATGTATTTTTTTTCTGTGAGTCTCTCTGTGAGGGTGGGTGTGTATGTCTTGTGCATTTTCTGTGAATGTCTGTGAGGGTGTATGCATATGTCTTTGAGCTTTTTCTATGGGTGTCTCTGTGAGGGTGTTTGTATGTTTGTCTTTGTGTATTTTCTCTGGATGCCTCTGTGAGGGTGGGTGTGTATGTCTGTGCTTTCTGTGGATGTCTCTGTGAGGGTGTGTGTATGAATGTATGTCTGTG
Organism: Bombina bombina; assembly: GCF_027579735.1. NCBI lineage: Eukaryota > Metazoa > Chordata > Amphibia > Anura > Bombinatoridae > Bombina > Bombina bombina. Next base: position 281,305,312 of record NC_069500.1, on the reverse strand, counting down.
TTTTCTGTTGGTGTCTCTGTGAAGGTGTGTGTATGTCTTGGTGTTTTTTCTGAGGCTGTCTCTGTCTGAGTTTCCTTGGGTGTATGTGCAAGTTTGAGTTTGTGTGTGTGTCCATTGTCTGTTCCTTTTTAGGACATTTTGACCAATGGGGGAAAAAAAAGTATTATTTTTAAACAATAACAATTTTCAAGTAGACTATCCTTTTAAGACCATGTGAATGCTTTTTTTTTTTACCTAAACACATACAGGATTCTTCATATTGCAATCTACAAACTTGACCTTTAAGACACAAGCTATCATCACTATCACCTGTATTTGAAAGCCTATGGTAGAAAACAAATGCAATTTGTTTAGATAAGTAGGCAGCACACAAACTAGATTATATACTTCTAGTTTATGTTAGAATGTTATTCATCTTCACTGACGATAACACTTTATCCACATGATCATCCAAAATTGGGAACAAATCACATTACTTCTAAAAAGACATATCCATCTGATTGCAAAAGTCCAATTTCATAACTGACGTAAGAAGAAGATCTCTACTTTGCTTTTTGACATTTTCTAATACGATTTTTAAGATAAAATCTCTGGCAATATCTGGGATTAGGTCATATAATGTTGAAAGGTTATAAGGTTGCCTAGAGGCATTATACCAGAATAGAACTGTCTGTAAAAAAAAAAATAGTCTGCAATAAATTCAGAAAATTACTCTAAAAAGGACATTGATGTGATGCAAAAAAGCAGCATCTAGGTTTATTGCATAATTACAATTAAATCATAGCCACTTTTGCAGCCTGGAAACAAAGCCACAGTTTTGGTACATGGTTTTCAAAAATAAATTATTAAGTGGTTTTTTTTTTATGGTAAAATGTTCAAAGACTTTTTAACAATATTTTATTTCCCAGTAGTCTTAAGAAAAAGGGAGAAGATGCACTGTAGTGTAGAGGGGTCTCTTGGATACTATGGGTGTCATGGTGTGTGGGTAATGCTTTAGGGGTCAGAGCAATAAAGAGTTTATGGGTGATATAGTGTTAGGCAGTAATGGGCTTATGTGGTGAGACTCCTGTACAGTTAGGGTTCATGCTAATGGGGTTGAGGTATGGTTAGGGTTAGTCATGGTGTGGGCTTACTCACTTTTGTTAGGGTTGTCCTGATGGTTGTGGCAATTAGAGTTTACTATAGTGCAGGTCCAGAACTGGTAAATTGCAGCAGGTTTTCTGAGAAGTAGGTGGTTAGTGGTTGAGCTAATGGTTGAGGGCGCATGCAGTATATGGTTAACAGCAGTGGTAGTTTAGGGGATAGGCTGTTTATAGTGGTGAGGAGGTTGTGGTTAGGGTTACTTCGGATAATCTCTGAGATTAGGGAATCCAGCAATTAAGTAAAATAACAAGGTTGCTATTAAATATTATGCCAAATGCTTATTGAAGCTCGATCAGAATACCCTGACCATCAGCAAAATTACTTCCCATCAGCAAATCTTCTCTAACACCATTAGAACAATTGACCTGAGGTTAAGATAGTCCATATATATTCAATGTTAATGGTTAATTTCAAGTTATCATGCATCCTGTCTGTATGACAGAACTGGCACATGGTTTATTTCAAATCACAAAGACAATGGATTGGGACTGTATGGAAAGTGAAACTGCTTTGGATTACTTGACATTTAACAACTAAATACAAAATACAAGGGTATATACTATTTCACATACAGGCTGGATTTTGGTTGACAAAAACATAATTTATGTAAGAACTTACCTGATAAACTAATTTCTTTCATAGTGGCAGGAGTCCATGAGCTAGTGACATATGGGATATACATTCCTACCAGGATCCTGCCAGGAGGGGGCAAAGTTTCCCAAACCTTAAAATGCCTATAAAAAACACCTCCCACCTCACTCATACCTTAGTTTAACGTTTAGCCAAGAAGTGAGGTGTAAAATAAGGAGTAAAAAGCATACAAAAAGAGGAACTGGAAAAATAATGTGCTTTATCCCAAAAGTCATAACCACAAAAAAAGGACTGGGTCTCATGGATTCTTGCCTCTTGCACTATGAAAGAAAGAAATTTATCAGGTAAGTTCTTATATAAATTAAATAAATGTAAGTGGCAAGAGTCCATGAGCTAGTGACATATGAGATATAATACCCAAGATGTGGAAGTCCACGAGTCACTAGAGAGGGAGGAAATAAAATAAAAACAGCTATTTTTGCTGGGAAATAAAATCCAAAAAATAATTAAGTTTTCTTAAAATATCAAAAAAACACAAAACAAAAGGCATCAGAATCAAACTGAGGTAACTGCCTGAAGAACCTTTCTACCAAAGGCTGCTTCCGAAGAAGCAAATACATCAAAATGGTAAAATGTAGTAAAATAATGCAAAGAAGACCAAGTTGCTGCTTTGCAAAATTGATCAACTGAAGCTTCATTCTGAAGAGCACAAGAAGTGGCTACTGATCTAGTAGAATGAGCTATAATTCTCTGAGGTGGAGAATGCTCCGCCTCCAAATAATTTTTGTGAATCAAAAGTCTCAACCAAGAAGTCAGAGAAATAGCAGAAGCTTTCTGACCTCTCCTGGAGCCAGAAAAAATAACATATAGACTAGAAGTCTTTCTGAAATCTTTAGTAGCCTCAACATAATATTTCAAAGCTCTCACCACATCCAAAGAATGTAAAGACCTTTCAAGAGTATTCTTAGAATTAGGACACAAGGAAGGAACAACAAGTTCCCTATTGATGTTGTTAGAATTTACAACTTTAGACAAAAATGTAAATTAAGTCTGTAAAACAGCTTTATCTTGATGGAAAATCAGATAAGGAGACTCACAAGAGAGAGCAAACAATTAAGAAACTCTTCTAGCAGGAGAGATAGCCAAAAGAAATAATAGCAATTTAATGTCCAGAGAATGCATAGACTCAAAAGGAGGAGCCTGTAAAGTTTTCAAAACCAAATTGGACTTCAAGGAGGAGAAATAGATTTAAATTCAGGTTTGATACGAATCAAAGCCTGAAAAAAACAGTAAATATCAGGAAGTTTAGCAATCTTTCTATGAAATAAAACAGAGAGCGCAGAAATTTGTCCTTTCAAAGTATTTGCAGACAAACCCTTATCCAAACCATCCTGAAGAAACTGTGAAAGTCTAGGAATTCTAAAAGAATGTCAAGAATAATCATGACTTGAACATCATGAAATATAGGTTTTCCAAACCCGATAATACATTTTCCTTGAAACAAACTTACAAGCCTGTATCATAGTGCTAATTACTGAGTCAGAGAAACCTCTATGACTAAGCACTAAGCGTTCAATTTCCATGCCATCAAATTTAGAGATTTGAGATCCTGATGGAAAAACGGTCCCTGAGACAGAAGGTCTGGCCTTAAAGGAAGTAGCCAAGGCTGGCAACTGGACATCTTGACAAGGTACCAAAACCTGAGAGGCCAAGCTGGTGCTATCAGAAACACATAAGATCGTTCCGTTATGATCTTGGAGATCACTCTTGGAAGAAGAACCAGAGGTGGAAAAATATAAGCAGGTTGGTAAAACCAAGGAACTGCTAGAGCATCCACCATCTCTGCCCGAGGATCCTTGGACCTGGAAGGGTATCTTGGAAGCTTCTTGTTCTGATCCATCAGATCTATTTCTGGAGAACCCCACATCTGTACCAATTGAAAAAACACATCTGGATGGAGAGACTACTCTCCCGGATTTAAAGTCGGACAACTGAGATAATCCACTTCTCAATTGTCTACTCCAGGGATATGAATCGCAGAAATATGACAAGAGTTAGATTCCGCACAAGAAAGTATCAGGGATACTTCTTTCATTGCTGAAGGACTGCGAGTCCCCACTTGATGATTGACATATGCCACTGTAGTGACATTGTGTGTTTGATATCGAATGTAAAGTTCTCTCTTCAATAGAAGCCAGGCCTGAAGAGCTTTGAAAATATTGATTGGTAACCTCGCCTCCTGAGGTTCCCAAACCCCCTGTGCTGTCAGAGACCCCCAGACAGCTCCCCAACCCGAATAAACTTACATCTGTTGTGATCACAGTCCAGAAAGGATGAACAAAAGAGGCCCCTTGAACAATAAGGTGATGGTTTACCCACCAAGTCAGAGAGTGTTGAATGTTGGGATTTAAGTATATCAACTGTGATATCCAAGTATAATCCCTGCACCATTGGTGCAACATGCAAAGCTGTAGAGGTCTCATATGAAAATGAGCAAAGGGGATCGCGTCCGATGCTGCAATCATGAGACCTAAAATTTCCATGCGCATAGCCACTGAAGGGAATGATAGAGACTGAATGTTTAGACAAGCTAAAACTAACTTAATTTGACTCTTGTCTGTTAAAGAAAGAGTCATGGACACTGAATCTATCTAGAAACCTAAAAAGGTGACTTTTGTCTGAGGAATCAAGAAACTCTTTTGTAAATTTATCCTCCAACCATGACTTTGAAGAAACCACACAAGTTGTTTCATGTGAGATTCTTCTAAATGAAAAGATTGAGCTAGTACCAAGATATCATCCAAATAAGGAAACACCGTAATACCCTGCTGTCGGATTACAGATAGAAGGGCACTGTAATGAGTTTTATTATGTTGGATCTCAACTGCCTTAAAGTGTGAATGTTTCACTTTGAAATACAGACTATTATTTCAGCATAGGCTGTGATGATTCAGAGTGAGTTTTAATATATGATGAATTGAAGTATGAGTATATATTTATAGTGATAAGATACAATTACTGTGTAGCAAAATTCCAAAATATAACTGAAAATGAAGTACAAGATTTCTGAAATAATATTCAGGATTGGTAAGCAGTGAATTTCAATATTGTGACCTTTGTTTAAATAGGTAGCAAGAGTTATGTGGACTAACCACCGTTAACCTTATTGTAGTAGTAACCGAGTAATATGTAGTGAGAGAGAACACAGAAATCTGCAGCTGCTGACAGGGGCGTGTCAAGTACACAGGAGTTCCCCTGCTGATGACGTCAGAGCTGTACCGTAGCGTTATAGTGAAACTGGTTTGTTGTAAAAAGTTATATTGAAACAGAAGTAGCGATATGATAACAATTGCAGCAATTTATATCAGTTAACTGTGTGGCAGCAACTTAAGATTTTATGTTACTTGCGGTTATTTCTTGAAAGTCCCGGTTTGTAGTGCTTGCAGGTGTCTGATGAAAAAGATCCAATCCTCAGAGAAAAAGTAACTTAGATGAAATAAATTCGTTCACTGGGTAGCAGTTTGTAGTAACAGTTCCTGCTGGTAATTGTAATCCAAATACTTGAAGTAGCAAATATCTTCAATTCGTGAAATAATGAACAGGTTAAGAAATAGATGCATAGAGCTTAGCTGATATGAAGTTAATAACTAAGCACTTGTTTGGGGCGGAGACATGACTTAAATAGAGGTGTAAGGTGAGCTGTAGAAGAAAAAAGGAAAACCAGGAGTGGAATCCTTACAGGCACTAGCTGTTGCTAGGCCAAATGGAAGAGCAACATGTTGGTAATGCTTGTCTAGAAAAGAGAATCTCAGAAACCGATAGTGGTCTGGATGAATCGGAAAATGAAGATAAGCGTCCTATAAATATATTAAGGACATGAAATTACCTTACTGAACAAAAGGTAGAATAGTCCTTATAGTCACCATCTTGAAAGTTGGGACTCTTACAAAACGATTTAGAGTTTTCAGATCCAGAACTGGTCTGAAGATTTGAATAAAAATTCAAACCCTGTTCCTGTTGAGGAACTGGAACAATCATCCCTGAAAGCTCTAGATCTGAAACACACTTCAGAAAAGCCTGAGCCTTCACAGGGTTTGTTGGAACATGGGAAAGAAAGAATCTTCCCATGGGCATGGGAGGTCTTATTCTGAAACCTATTCGATATCCCTGAGAAACATCTCCTGAACCCACTGATTTTGGACAGAATCTGCCCAAATTTTTTTAAACAATTTCATTCTGCCCCCCACCAGTTGAACTGGTTTGAGGGCTGTACCTTCATGCAGTTTTAGGGGCTGTATTTGTTTTTTTATAAGGCTTGGATTTATTCCAATTTGCAGATGGTCTCCAATTGGAACCAGAGGCCTTAGGGAAAGGAGTGTTTTTTTTTGTTCTTTAAATTGACGAAAGAAACTAAACCGATTGGGAGCTTTAAATTTATCCTTAGATTTCTTATCTTGAGGCAGAAAAACATAATTTATGTAAGAACTTACCTGATAAATTAATTTCTTTCATATTGGCAAGAGTGCATGAGCTAGTGACGTATGGGATATACAATCCTACCAGGAGGGGCAAAGTTTCCCAAACCTCAAAATGCCTATAAATACACCCCTCACCACACCCACAATTCAGTATAACGAATTGCCAAGAAGTGGGGTGATAAAGAAAGTAGAAAAAAGCATCAACAAAGGAATTTGGAAATAATTGTGCTTTATACAAAAAAATCATAACCACCATAAAAAAGGGTGGGCCTCATGGACTCTTGCCAATATGAAAAATTAATTTATCAGGTAAGTTCTTACATAAATTATGTTTTCTTTCATGTAATTTGCAAGAGTCCATGAGCTAGTGACGTATGGGATAGCAATACCCAAGATGTGGAACTCCACGCAAAAGTCACTAGAGAGGGAGGGACAAAATAAAAACAGCAAATTCGCTGAAAAAAATAAATACACAACCCAAATATAAGTTTATTCTCAAAAAATAAAAAGAAAAAATCATAAGCAGAAGAATCAAACTGAAACAGCTGCTCGAAGAACTTTCCTACCAAAAACTGCTTCCGAAGAAGCAAACACATCAAAATGGTAGAATTTAGTAAATGTATGCAAAGAAGACCAAGATGCTGCTTTGCAAATCTGATCAACCGTAGTTTCTTAAAAGCCCAAGAAGTGGAAACTGATCTAGTAGAATGAGCTGTAATTCTCTGAGGCAGTGCTTTACCCGACTCCAAATAAGCTTGATGAATCAAAAGCTTTAACCACAATGCCAAAGAAACGGCAAAAGCCTTCTGGAACCAGAAAAGAAAACGAATAGACTAGAAGTCTTCCTGAAATCTTTAGTGGTTTCAACATATTATTTCACAGCTCTCACCACATCCAAAGAATGTAAAGATCTCTCCAAAGAATTCTTAGGATTAGGACACAAAGAAGGGACAACAATTTCTCTATTAATGTTGTTAGAATTCACAACCTTAGGTAAGAATTTAAATGAAGCCCGCAAAACTGCCTTATCCTGTTGAAAAGGAGATTAGCAAGAAAGAGTGGATAATTCAGAAACTCTTCTAGCAGAAGAGATGGCCAAAAGGAACAACTCTTTCCAGGAACGTAGTTTAATGTCCAAAGAATGCATAGGCTTAAATGGAGGAGCCTGCAAAGCCTTCAAAACCAAATTAAGACTCCAAGGAGGAGAGATTGATTTAACCCCTTAATGACCACAATAAACCCTGTATGTCACTGGTCGTTAAGGGTTTTTTCAGTACATAATAGCACAAGTCTAGCAAGAACATGCTATTAATGCACTCCCTCCAGCAGGCTTTGTGGAATAGAGCAGTCTCAACGCTGGTGGCAAGACCACGCTATAAAACAATCAAGTCCCAAAAAAAGGCCAGTGACATACAGGGTACGTCGCTGGTCCTTAAGGGGACAGGCTTGATATGAACCAAAGCTTGCACAAAACAATGAATATCAGGAAGTTTAGCAATCTTTCTGTGAAATAAAACAGAAAGAGCAGAGATTTGCCCTTTCAAGGAACTTGCAGACAAACCTTTATCCAAACCATCTTGAAGAAACTGTAAAATTCTAGGAATTCTAAAAGAATGCCAGGAGAATTTATGAGAAGAACACCATGAAATATAAATCTTCCAAACTTGATAATAAATCTTTCTAGAAACAGATTTACGAGCCTGCAACATAGTATTAATCACTAAGTCAGAGAAACCTCTATGACTAAGCACTAAGCGTTCAATTTCCAATTAATGATTTGAGATCCTGATGGAAAAACGGACCTTGAGATAGAAGGTCTGGCCTTAATAGAAGTGGCCAAGGTTGGCAACTGGACATCCAAACAAGATCCACATACCAAAACCTGTGAGGCCATGCTGGAGCCACCAGCAGCACAAACGATTGCTCCATGATGATTTTGGAGATCACTCTTGGAAGAAGAACTAGAGGCAGGAAAACATAAGCAGGTTGATGACACCAAGGAAGTGTCAACGCATCCACTGCTCCCACCTGAGGCTCCCTGGACCTGGACAAGTACCTGGGAAGTTTCTTGTTTAGATGAGAAGCCATCAGATCTATTCTGGAAGCCCCCACATCTGAACAATTTGAGAAAACACATCTGGGTGAAGAGACCATTCTCCCGGATGTAATGTCTGATGACTGAGATAATCCGCTTCCCAAATGTCTATACCTGGGATATGAACCGCAGAAATTAGACAGGAACTGGATTCCGCCCAAACAATTATCCGAGATACTTCTTTCATAGCTTGAGGACTGTGAGTCCCACCCTGATGATTGACATACGCCACAGTTGTGATATTGTCTGTCTGAAAACAAATGAACGGTTCTCTCTTCAACAGAGGCCAAAACTGAAGTATTTAAGGATATTAATTGTGATATCCTTGTATAATCCCTGCACCATTGGTTCAGCATACAAAGCTGGAGAGGTCTCATATGAAAACGAGCAAAGGGGATCGCGTTCGAGGCTGCAGTCATGAGACCTAAAACTTCCATGCACATAGCTACTGAAGGGAATGACTGAGTCATGGACACAGAATCTATCTGGAAACCTAAAAAGGTTACCTTTGTCTGAGGAATCAAAGAACTTTTTGGTAAATTGATCATCCAACTATGTCTTTGAAGAAACAACACTAATTGATTCACGTGAGATTCTGCAGAACATAAAGACTGAGCGAGTACCAAGATATCGTCCAAATAAGGAAACACCGCAATACCCCGCACTCTGATTACAGAGAGTAGGGCACCGAGTACCTTTGAAAAGATTCTTGGAGCTGTTGCTAGGCTAAAAGGAAGAGCAACAAATTGGTAATGCTTGTCTAGAAAAGAGAATCTCAGGAACTGATAGTGATCCGGATGAATCAGAATATGAAGATACGCATCCTGTAATTCTATTGTGGACATATAATGCCCTTGCTGAATAAAAGGCAGAATAGTCCTTATAGTCACCATCTTGAAAGTTGGTACTCTTAAATATCGTTTCAAAATCTTTAGATCCAAAACTGGTCTGAATGAATTTTCTTTCTTTGGGACAATGAATAGATTTGAATAAAACCCCAGGCCCTGTTCCTGAAACGGAACTGGCATCATTACCCCTGATAACTCCAGGTCTGAAACACACTTCAGGAAAGCATGAGCCTTTACTAGGTTCGCTGGAATGCGTGAGAGAAAAATTTTTTCTCACAGGTGGTCTTACTCTGAATCCTATTTTGTACCCATGAGAGACAATACTCTGAATCCAATGATTTTGGACCGAACTGATCCAAATATCTTTGAAGAATTTTAATCTGCCCCCTACCAGCTGAGCTGGAATGAGGGCCGCACCCTCATGCGGACTTGGGGGCTGGCTTTGATCTCTTAAAAGGCTTGGATTTATTCCAATTTGAGGAAGGCTTCCAATTGGAAACAGATTCCTTTAGGGAAGGATTAGATTTCTGTTCCTTATTATGTTGAAAGGAACGAAAACGGTTAGCTTTAGATTTACCTTTAGGTTTTTTATCCTGAGGCAAAGAACTCCCTTCCCCCCAGTGACAGTTGAAATTATTGAATCCAACTGAGAACCAAATAATTTATTACCTTGGAAAGAAAGAGAAAGCAATCTGGATTTAGAAGTCATATCGGCATTCCAAGATTTGAGCCACAAAGCTCTTCTAGCTAAAATAGCTAAAGACATATATCTAACATAAATTTTGACGATATAAAAAATGGCATCACAAATGAAATTATTAGCATGTTGAATCAACTTAACAATGCTAGACAAATCATGATCTGATACTTGTTGCGCTAAAGTTTCCAACCAAAAAGTTGAAGCAGCTGCAACATCAACCAAAGAAATTGCAGGCCTAAGAAGATGACCTGAATATAAATAAGCCTTCCTTAGATAAGATTCAAGTTTTCTATCTAAAGGATCTTTAAAAGAAGTACTATCTTCCGTAGGAATAGTAGTACGTTTAGCAAGAGTGGAGATAGCCCCATCAACTTTGGGGATCTTATCCCAAAACTCCAATCTAACTGCTGGCAAAGGATACAATTTTTTAAACCTTGAAGGACTCGGCGTCAACTAAGATGCCGGAAATTACGAATTTGCGTCAATGAACGTAACTTCGTGCCAAAAAATCTTGCGCCAAGAATGACGCAATAAACTTTGGCATTTTGCGCGTGAATTTAAAAGAACGTAAATTTGAAAAATAGACTATACCCCAGGTAAGAAATACATTTTCATAAAAAAGCATTTCCCAGATATGAAACTGACAGTCTGTAAAAGGAAATATACTGAAAACCTGAATCATGGCAAATATAAGTACAATACATATATTTAGAACTTTATATAAATACATAAAGTGCCAAACCATAGCTGAGAGTGTCTTAAGTAATGAAAACATACTTACCAAAAGACACCCATCCACATATAGCAGATAGCCAAACCAGTACTGAAACGGTTATAAGTAGAGGTAATGGAATATGAGAGTATATCGTCGATCTGAAAAGGGAGGTAGAAGATGAATCTCTACGACCGATAACAGAGAACCTATGAAATAGATCCCCGTCAGGAAAACCATTGCATTCAATAGGTGATATTCCCTTCACATCCCTCAGACATTCACTGTACTCTGAGAGGAATCGGGCTTCAACAAATGCTGAGAAGCGCATATCAACGTAGAAATCTTAGCACAAACTTACTTCACCACCTCCATAGGAGGCAAAGTTTGTAAAACTGAATTGTGGGTGTGGTGAGGAGTGTATTTATAGGCATTTTGAGGTTTGGGAAACTTTGCCCCTCCTGGTAGGATTGTATATCCCATACGTCACTAGCTCATGGACTCTTGCCAATTACATGAAAGAAAACTCCCTTACCCCCAGTGATAGTGGATATAATAGAATCCAATTGAGAACCAAATAAATTACTACCTTGAAAAGATAAGAAAAGTAATCTAGATTTAGACACCATATCAGCATTCCATGATCTAAGCCATAAAGCTCTTCTAGATAGAATAGCTAAAGACATAGATTTAATATCAATCGTAATAATATCAAATATGGCATCACAAATTAAATTATTAGCATGTTTAAGTAAGAGAACAATGCTAGACAAATGAGAATCCAATAACTGCTGTGCTAGATTGTTGAAGCAGCAGCAACATCAGCTATAGAAATAGCAGGTCTAAGAATATAGCCAGTATATAAATATGCCTTCCTAAGATAAGATTAAATCTTCCTATCTAAGGGATCCTTAAAAGAAATACTATCTTCCTTCCATAGGAATAGTAGTATGTTTAGCAAGAGTAGAAATAGCGCCATCAAACTTAGTGTAACCGTTCTGTAGCTTTAAGCAGGTTACCACCCCCTTTTCACATTCCAAAGTCTACTTAACATCCGTTTTACCTACAACCTGTGCTTGAATATTTTGTTCTATCTAGTAGCTAGTCTCTAGGTTTAACTCCTCTCCAAGCCTAATTTCAGGGTTTTCAAAACTATTCTCAGATTTATTCAATCCACATTGCTAACTTTACTAACCTGTATCTTATCCTAGCATTTACACTGGATTTTTCGTCTGTGCTAAGCAGGCTCATCCTCTCCTGCTTAGCCTGTCAGCCTCATTAGCTCTGAGCTGAATTCACCTGTGTCATTACTGGAAAACAGTCTGCAGCTAGCACACTTACCTTAGAAACTTCCAAACATCAGAGCCTGTGGAAACCGCAAGTATAACAGTATTTACCTCACAGTTGCTACTTTGAATACCTGCTTTTGTGCAACCTTAATATCTCTTATCTTGGACTGTGTGCAATTGGTCTGCATCTTAAATCTAACTTCTATCAACGGATATTGTAGGAAATCTGAGTTACTGGGAACTGCACTAAATGTACAATTGTTCCATAAGTGCAAATAGATTGTATATCTTACTCAGTTCTGAGCATTCCTTCAACCTTGTTGCCTCATATATTGCTTCCACACAAAATACTGTTTAACCATTTAATAGTATTATCAACTACTTGATAAACTTGCTGACATTTGTGCTTTACTAAGGTTGTTACAGCATCCAATCTTAGTTACAAAATCAGCTACAAACTATATTATAGAAAGTGGAATTGGAACTTTGTTACATTATTACATAAAGCAGTCATAAAAGATATAGTGGGTGGAAAACCGGCAGAGCCACCTGAACCACTTATAAACCCTCCTTTAATATTTTCTGGAAAAAGATCCGAATTCAGAGATTTAAAAAATGCCTGTACTTTAATGTTTACTATGAAACCAAGGACCTACCATTCTGAAAAATTAAAAGTATGCACAACCATTTCCTGTCTAGCAGGCGAACCAAGGGCCTGGGCAAACCGCCTTTTTGAATCTAACAGTACTGTGCTGGACTCATTAGATCAGTTCTTTGCAGCAATGGCATCCCTTTATGAGGACACAAACAAGCAATTGAATGCTGAGACAAACCTTCGGTCCCTTAAACAAGGGAAAAGACCAGTTGAAGAATTTATAACGGAGTTCCAAATGTGGGCAGTAGATTCAAAGTGGAATGAAATAAGCCTAAAGAACCAGTTCAGGCTTGGGTTAAGCGAATTACTAAAAGATGAACTTTCCAGATTGGAAATGCCTGAAACACTCAATGGAATTATAAAGCTGTCAACCACTTTAGACCACAGAATAAAAGAACGTCGAGCTGAAAGACAGACGAATGACTCAGCTACAAGAAAACAAAGTTGTTATGTAGCAGAAAGTTCTCACACCTCACCAACACCTATGGAAATAGGCACTCTCAAAGGACTATTAACTCATGAGGAAAAGACAAGACGCAGACTGTCCAATCTTTGCTTGTATTGCGCCAACAAGGAACACACTGTCTCCACCTGCCCCATACTAAGCCGCCAAAAGAATGGTAAGAGATGTGAGATTAATGCCATCACCCCACATAACACAGATGCACAACTTACAGTTTCTTTATCTTTACAGTGGGATCTGCAGCAAGTTCAGTCTAAAGCTATTGTTGATTCTGGGGCATTCGGATGTTTCATTGACCCAAATTTGTAAATAATAATAAAATTCTGTTAGTTGCAAAGCATATACCAATGTTTGTAAAAGTCATTGATGGGACCTTAATCCATAAAGGCCCCATCACTCATAACACTATGCCCTTACTAGTGTCAACACAAAATGGACACACTGAATGCATAACCTTTGATGTAATACCCACAGCAATACACAATGTAATTTTAGGACCTTGGCTTATAAAACATAACTCCTCTATTGACTGGTCACATAACGACATAAGTTTTAATTCTAAATATTGTGCTAGTACTTGTTACCCACACCAAATTTTAACTACGCAACAAACGGATATCTCAAACCACATCCCAACTGAGTACCTAGATTTAAGAGAGGTTTTGACATCAAAGAGGCAGAGACACTTCCCCACATAGGGTCTATGACTGTCCTATTAACATAAAACCTGACGCAGAAATTCCCTGTGGTAAATTATACCCGTTATCACAAAAAGAACTTAAATATTTAAGAGAATATTTAGATGATAACTTACGAAAAGGGTTCATTGTACCATCTACTTCCTCTGCAGCTGCAGGACTTTTCTTCGTCAGAAATAAGGATGATTCCTTGAGGGCCATAATAGATTACCGTGCACTTAACTCAGTGACTATAACATTTTTTTATCCTTTACCACTCATCCCTGAGCTTCTTGAATGCCTAAATGGGCCTACCATATATACCAAGCTGGATTTGAAAGGGGCTTATAATTTAATCAGAATCAAGCTAGGGGATGAGTGGAAAACGGCTTTCAGGACCAGGTATGGCCTGTATGAGTACAAGGTAATGCCTTTCAGGCTCTGTAATGCCCCAGGAACATTTCAATATTTCATTAATGGGGGGGCGGAGTTAACCGTCACACAGAGCAGTCGCCATACTACAGAGCTCCTTCTTAAATTTCTTAATTTGCTTTCAAAACCGCTCTATATTTGCTTATTCTGACCGCAAGTGGAGTACATAAGGCAAGGGAACAAGGTCAGCCCTCCAGGTTTGGGACTCCGATGACCATACCGTAAATCAGGTGACTTCAAGACAAGTCCGGACCAGATCGTAACCTAACTCCTGCAGGTGCCCCAGCGCTCCACGGATTAGATCTGGGTACGCAAGCTGAGCACATAAGTTGCGGCTACACCGCCGACTACATCTAACAGCTGATCTAGCTCCGGAGGGTCGGGGATCCGCTCCGGAGCTCAGATGTGCTAATACCGACAGGGGCAAACTTGGATGTGAGGACAAAACAGAGGCGGCTCTTCTCAACACTGCTTGTCATCTGCACATGTGAGTAATCGCTTATTGAAGCGACTGAGGCCCCTTTTTACTAACGTTTAGCAACTTCTCTGCCAGATCACACAGCGCACAAGTCTTAGAGGAGGCGCATTGTTTGGGACCATATCAGACATCTTGTGTGTTGTGGCGCGAAAGCCGCCATTTTCAGCCTCCCGCTATACACCACTGCGCAGCATTATAGGGGATAGCTGTTCCTTTACCCATAACGCTTGGCAAACCGGGTGCAGAGGTATTTACCCCCCTTATTTAACGCTGGAGATTTTGTGACTCAGACACCTGTTACACAGCAAGGCTTTTTATACTGGGGACAGTGAGACACCGCAAGACAAACAGCCACGTGGATATACAGTTAAATAAAGACACTCTCCTCACTCACTCTAATATTTACTGAGTAGAGACCTGTACACATAAGGGGGTCACCCTGGACTGACTAAAGTAGATGGACATAAAGCCAGGTTACAACTGTTGCTAGTGTGGTTTCCAGCTGCTACAAAAATATAACCATTGAGGAGTCTTGAAGGGACTTTGACCCACACTTGGAGCTACCACGGTCCCAAATTATTTTGAACCGGTTTGGGGCCTATACTAAATAACGCAAACTCTGCAAGCCATTGATCACATGTGAGCCCAACTATCTAGGCCACAACTGCATTTATCCTGCATTCTAAAATTCTCCACCTTACACCTTACACTTAAACAGCTCCTCCTCACCTTATCTCCAAAACTGGGACTCTGTTGTATAGTACAGACAGTATTATAGGCAAATATTTTATTTTTTGGCTGATTAGCGCTGGTGTTTTACATGTGCTTCATCCATGTTAGAAATTGCTACTGGTAGCTGAACTATTACCCTGGATAACGCATACAAATGAGGTGCTAATGTGCTAATGCCAAGGGATGCCAAGGGAGGGGGGTAATGTGAACCACTGAGCATAATTTTTCGTTTTTCTTTTTACTGTTTGTTTTCCTTTTTATTTTTTGCAACTCTATCTACTGCTGCAGCCTAGCTGTATTGAAAGAGGAGTGGGGCAGAGTGGTGCGAGAGAAACAGTAAACCTATAATTCTCATTGCTAGCCCTTCTCTGTTGCTCAAAAGAAGTCTGCACACATGGCGCATCTAAATAAAAGGAAGTCTAAGGCACTAGCGGCTGGGCCCAAAAGGACAGTAGCGGACCATTTCCATACTATATCCCCCTCATCCCCAGATGACCAACAAGAGGATTCAAATATGTCCCAAATGGAAGGGGACACTGTGGCCTCAACTTTTCAAGCACTCCAAGAGGCAGCGCCTACTACAGTGACTCCTACTTTCATCTTGGATTCACTCAAATCCTTACTGGCCGCCCATCATTCAGCTTTTCAGTCTCAGGTTACTGCTTCTCTAGCAGACCTTTGTAGAGATCTCAATTCAACCTCAGAAAGAGTTGATACTGTGGAGAGGAAGCAAGAAGACATGGCTGTAGACCAGGCTAACGTTCTAGCATATGCCCAAAGTCTAGCAGAGCAGATGATCTCCTTGGAGGATAAACTAGCGGACATGGAGGACCGCTCTCGTCGAAATAACTTACGGCTGAGAGGTATTCCAGAAAGCATAGCCTCTGGGGATCTTACTCCTTTTTTAACAGAGCTTTTTGAGTTTCTTGCTCGTCCTGCTGATGCGACCGAAGGCCTTATTGATAGAGCTCACAGAGCGCTACGACCCAGAAATCTGTCATCTGACAAGCCAAGGGATGTCATTGTAAGACTGCACTTTTTCACATACAAAGAAAAGTTAGTTCGAGCATCCCTTGCCAGGCCTACCCTTCCAACCAAATTCCAAGATATTAATGTGTTCGCAGATCTTTCTTATCACACACTCCAGCAGAGGAAATTATACAGAGACTTCACTAAGTTCCTGAGAACTCATGATATCAAGTATCGATGGGGCCACCCCACCAGAATCATAGTTCACAAAGACAATCAACAGCATATTGTCACTACTCTAGACCAGAGCCAACGGCTTATGAAACAATGGGACGCTCCAGTCTCTAATGACTGTCCATAGAGAAACTCTTTGAATCCATCAGCTTTGCCTTGGGCCTCCTCTGCACTGGGGACTTCAGCTAGCACAGACCCTTCTGGTTCTGGGCAGGACGCAGATGGAGACTGAATATGGACTGTCTGTAGGGTAATATGTGTACTAACCTATCTTTATTTCAGGCACCTCTGAATAATTCCATGCTGCAGCTAGGTTGTAATATGTAATATGTGGTTTTATAAAAAAATTTTTATTTTTTTTTCACTCTCAGTACATAGATATGTTTTTACACTTGGGAAGATGTAGAAGCTCCGTTTAGTGTGCTTTTGATGTCCTCTTGCTTCTGCATAACTGCTATGGTCTAGTGTTCTACCTTATTATAGAGAAACACATGTAGGGGTATATAAGATTTCGATACGGTCCAGCTGTGGCCTAGATGAGTTTACCCTATACATGAGTTTAGCTATATATCACTAATTACTGTTTTTGGTGTTGTTTGATCGTTACTACCAAATGTTCTGCTTAAAATACAGGGATACACATTTAGGGGCCGGTGTAGTCCTGATACTGTTTAGTTATGTTTTTGACGAGTTAGCCTTAAATGTGTCTAGTTACATGTTTAATATGTTTTATTCTATTGCTCAGTTCTTGTGCACTGCACTTTTTCTCTGTATAGCTTTAATTGCAGTGCTTTACACTACATCACTCTCCATGCCCACTAGCAGATCGAATACACTATTTTTTTTTGTTGTTGTTGTTTTGTTTTGTTTTTTGTGTTTTTGTTCTCTCCCAGTACCTAAATATGTTTTTTAAGTTGAGAAAATGTAAAAGTTCTGTTTTATATGTGTTTGATGTCCTTATGATACTGTATGATTGTTATTGCTCCATACTTTACTTTATTATGGGGGAACACATCTAGGGGCTTTTAAGACCTTGATTTGGTCTGGCTGCAACTATGGGTGTGTTCCACTATCTATCACCATTTTGCTAATTATTGTTTCAATCACTGCCTGACTGTTATTAATGACTGTTTTGCTTAAATATAGAAACACTCACTTAGAGTCTTGTAAAGTTTAGATAAGGTTTAGTTGTGTCCTGGATGAGCTAACCCTAAATATGTCTAGTTATACATCCTCATAGTCCTATCTGTGATTTTATGTATGAACATTGCACTTCTCTTTTTTTAATCTTTAATTGGAGTGCTATACACTACTTTCCTCTACGTGCCTGCTAGCTGATTGGAGGTACTATCCTTCCCCCCCCCTTTCCCTTTTTCTCCTTCCCCTTTTTTTTTTTTTCTCTCTCTCCTTTCCCTCTCCTATAGATGCAAATTCAAATGTGGTTCCCCCCCCCCCCCTCTTTCTCAACATCTCCTGTACGGCACCTTATATAACCCACCTTTGATCGACTACCAAGTCACGGTGGCATAAGGTCCTCTTCCCCCCCCCCCTTTAAGGTACTCTGAATTTCATATTCAGAGGCTATCAAGGCGGTTATCTATTTTATATACCGCACAACTTTGTTTTGAGACATTAGGTTATGACTCCCACATAAGGTCTCTATTGTGATATTGTTGTTCTCCTGGGAGCTTTTCTTTTTTCTTTTCTTTTAACTTCGTTTCTTCTCCTTTTCTCTCTCCTTTTTTTTTTTTCCCCTCTCTTCTCTCCTCCTTCCTCCCCTCTCCTTTACTCCCTCTTCCTGCTCTTTTCCTCTTCCCAACCCTACATTCCAGTTACCAATAAATTCACCCGACACTTGGCATCATGCCATACACTTGTGTTACCCAGAATACCAGGGGGCTGAACTCCCCGACCAAAAGAAGTATGTTGTTGCGTTCTCTATATAAGAGCAGAGCCCACTTGGTCTTTCTTCAAGAGACCCACTGGCTAAAAGACATGAAAGTTCCTTTACGATCTAAGATATTCCCTGTGGTGGAGACATCAAGTTTTTTACAAAAATCGAGAGGGGTTGCTATCCTTATCCATAAGGATATAGCATATGAACCCATTCATATAGAAACGGACCAGCAAGGCAGGTATCTAATCCTCCTCTGTAAATTAGATGGAGTGATCTATACACTAGCTTCTTACTATGGGCCTAATAAACAGCATATTTCGACGCTACGTAAGTTCTTACATAAATTAGATAGTTTACGACAGGGCTCCCTTCTTCTTGCAGGGGACTTCAATTCTGTTTGGGACCCCTTTTCGGACAAAAAAATGGATAAGACCCGCAAATGCGATAAGGCTGTGGTGGACTTATCATACAAATTCAAAAATCTCATGTGTCAATTTAATCTGTTTGATGTGTGGCGGGCTCTCAATTCGACCTCACGGGATTACACATATTTTTCGTTGGTCCATCACTCTTATTCACGGATAGATTTTTTCTTCTGTGAACCAGGACTCTTGGACTGCATTTCCAGATCATGGATCTCTCAATGCCCCTGGTCAGATCACGACCCTGTACATCTTATTCTTAAATCTCCTTTGGAACTACAGCGTATACCAACATGGCGTCTTTCACCATCTATTTTTTCGGACCCTAATTCAGTAACTTGTATATCTAGAGATATCACTGAGTTTCTCCAAATTAACGATAATGGAGAAGTGGACGATTTTACCCTATGGGCATCATTAAAGGCATATGTGAGAGGGTCTTTTATGAAAATTGCAGCGGCACAAAAAAAGAATAGAGGTAAATCTCTAGCTCAATTAATGATATCTCTCCGTAACCTCACTATTGAACACAAAAATGACCCAACACCACGTCTGTACAAGCAGCTAGTGGCTATTAAGGCGAAAATAGTCCAATTGGAAACGGAGAGGTCGGCGACCAGGCTTCTTAGACTTAAAGAGATTTTTTATTATAAAGGCAACAAAGCGGACAGGCTTCTAGCCAATCTGTTGCGCCAGCGTACGGCGGCGGCTCGAATTCACTCTCTGAAAACGGGAGGTAAACACATCACTCATCCGCGTGAGATAGGGACGGCTTTTGCAAATTATTATATGTCCCTTTATAATCTAGCTAAAGATAAAGCGACCCCACCTCCTACTCTAAACAGTATTAATGATTTCCTATCTAAGCTGGATCTCCCGGTGACGAGTGATCCCCAAGCAGAGGCACTACTGTCCCCCATTTCTGGTGCTGAGATTAAAACCGCCATTCTCTCTCTTAAAGCCCTTAAATCACCAGGGCCGGACGGCTTCTCGGATCTCTTTTATAAGAAATTCTAGGCGCATCTTGTCCCACCTCTGTTGCGGTTTTTTTCTAAGGCAAGTTCTTGTGGTACCTTCCCGGCCGAATTTTTGCAGGCCACGATTATTACATTACCTAAGCAAGGAAAGGACCCCACGGAATGTTCCAGTTATCGGCCAATCTCCTTGTTGAACTTAGATATCAAGTTATATGCAAAAATCTTAGCTATACGTCTTAACTCCTTGCTACCAACTCTGATACATTGTGATCAGGTGGGCTTTGTCAAGGGTCGTGAGGGGCCCGACAACACTAGGAGATTATTAAACATATATTTTACTGCTCACGAACTAGGTTTACCATGTGTCACCCTGTCGCTGGACGCAGAAAAGGCCTTCGACAGGGTGAACTGGGAATATATGTTTGCAGTCCTAGGGAAGTTTGGCTTGCCGACTTCTTTTATCACATCTATAGCGGCTCTGTACTCCAGCCCTTCGGCTACAGTTCGAGGACTTGGGTTTTGTTCTGATCCCTTTGGGATCACGAATGGAACGAGACAAGGCTGTCCATTATCGCCGCTCATTTTTGCTCTTGTGATGGAACCGCTAGCTGCTGCCATTAGGATGAACCCCCATATAAAGGGAGTGGACATATATCATACCACTCAAACAACAGCCTTATTTGCTGATGACCTGACAATATTACTTTCAGATCCTATTGGCTCTCTACCAACACCTCTTTTCTCTATTGGAGAAGTTTGCCTCGATTAGCTATTATAAGCTCAATGTCTCCAAAACGGAAGCTTATGCTATACATGTCTCTGAGGGAACACTGACTGAATTAAAAAGGAAATATAAATTTTGTTGGTCCACCTCACACGTTAGACATTTAGGCGTTTTCCTGTCACATAGTATTCCTACTATTCTTTCTCTAAATTTTTCCCCTTTGCTGTCCGAAATAGCAAAAGCCACGGAAGCATGGAATGTTCCCTCCTTGTCGTGGTTGGGGCGCATAGCTGCATTTAAGATGGGCCTCGTGCCCAAGTTAACATACCTCTTCAGATCCCTGCCTATCCCGATATCTAAGTCCCTCATCCGACAATTTCAACAACAATGCAATAAATTCATTTGGCGAAATAAAGTTCCCAGAAATGCCACTAGCACCTTACAACAGCCTATACCTGCAGGGGGGGCAGCTGCCCCCAACGTTCTCTACTACCACGAAGCTGCTCGTCTTTCGCATGTGACGCAGTGGGGCTCACCGGCTTTTAGTCGATGGGCAGAACTGGAGCAGGCTTCCCTCCCACCAGGGGTCTCCCTTGCAGACCTGATCTGGCTTCCCACGCACGCTAGGCCAAGAATGGCTTTAGTTAACCCTATAGTAACTACCAATTTAAAATTCTGGGATAAGATTCATAACCTATCCACAATTGCGCCTCATCCGTCCCCGTCTCATAAGATAAAGAGCCTCCTTCTTGCCTTACCAGACACCCATCCACTCCTTTGGGAGGATCTGGGTATCACAAATGTCTCTGACCTATATGAAGGGACCCAACTACTCTCTTACCAGGCTTTTCTCCGGAAATATAATCCACCGCTCCCCCTCCATTTTGAGTTTTGGAGACTAAGGAGTTTCCTCAAATCTTGGGGCTTTGATAAAGACCTGCTACGTCCTAAAACCAAATGGGAGACGAAATGGGATCTCAAACTCTCGTTTAAGAAATTGCTCTCGTCGTCTTACCAGGACATACTGCGCCCTCCAATTTTTCTAAAATCCTTACCGATAAAGTGTTGGGAATCCTCCCTAAACATAACCCATGATCCACAGGTATGGCACTTAGCGACTCAACTAACCAGAAAAACAGTGCACTGTGTCACTCTGTATGAATTGTTTCTCAAAGAACTCTTGCAATGGCATCTGACGCCGGTCCGCTTATTTAAAATCTCGCACACCAACTCCCCAAAATGCTGGAGAGGCTGTGATGCCTTGGGCACACCGGCTCACATCTGGTGGTCATGTCCAGTTATTGCTCCATTATGGCAAAAGGCAATTCAGTATTTCCACACGAAAGGTATTCTAATACCATCTACACCAAGTGTGGCCTTGTTCCACATTATGCCTTCTAAACTACCGGTCCCACAGAAAATGTTCTGTGTTTACTTATTCCTCGCGCTCAAACTATCTATCGCTAGGATGTGGCTACAATTGGCCTCCCCAGGTTGGGACCAAATTGTGGAAACCTTAAAATATCTCAAATCAATGGAAGCCTATGTGTCTCATGTTCATAGTACCGAAAATCAACACACCTTGATTTGGGAGTACAGCCCTGCTTAGTGCTTCTTAGGCTTAGTGGCCTCCACAACCTCTGTTTAAGCCAATAAGCCTTGGGGCCTCAAGACCCCATGGCTCAACCCTCCTGGTCCCTAAGATTATGAGTCATTTCCCACCATCTACCTGCCCTTTTAATGGTAACCCCTTGCCCCTTTTTCCCTGTCCCCCTGCCCACCACCCATTTCCCCTTCCCCCCTCTCTTTTTTTTTTTTTTTTTTCGTCTCTTCTATTCCCCTCTCTCTTCGTCTCTCTCTCTACTACACTCCTCTTCTTTCTTTCCTCTCTTCTTCTCAGACCCATTCGGAGATATTGTCTATGGTTGAGACCTAAATATAGACTAACTCACAGAGCGGTCTATCTTGTTGAAATATATTTACTACCTGTGAGTTAAAGGGACAGTTCACCCAAAAACTTTTTCCCCTTTAAATTATTCCCAATGATCGTTTTTACCTGATAGAGTATTAAATTGGTTGCAAGTAGCTCCTTTACTCATATTTCAGCATTTGAAATAGCTGATTTAGCTTGTGGTTTCCCAACCTATACTGAAAGTTTTGATACTGGCGTATACGCTATTGACAAGCCTAAGTAAACACAGCCAGCAGAAGAGATTACAACCTCAGTGGGGGCATGATAGTTAAGTAATAAAATGAAAATTTTCCATTGTTCTCTCTATGTATTGAGCTTTGGTGTTCCAGACAAATATAAGATAAGGAAGCAAGTCTGTGTACATAAAAGTGATAACATAATGAGATCTGATATTACCTGAAGCTCAACCCATTGTAATAGGCTGTGGTTTCAAAGCACAAAACCAGCTACTTCAGATACACAAATAAACCCGAAAATGCAAATTCTCTAATATTTTATACTCTGCAGTTGGTATAACAAGTTATTTAAAATACATTTATGGAAAAACAATTTTACAGTGTACTGTCCCTTTAACTCTGAAATGTCTGTTACTTATTTGTTGTTCTATGAATATCACACTGTCATAATTATACGTTAATATTGAATACTGATGTTATTTCCCTATTATGTTGAAGGACACTATATTTTGCTGGGAACTTTGAGAGCACAGTTCTCTTACTGCATACTGTGGTTTATGCTTAGTGTGTCTTACCATCATATACAACTTATTGATTATGATTATTGCTCATGTAACTTTAACAACTGATGTTCCTTATTATGACTGTATCGTAAACGTTTCAATAAAGAATTTAAAATAAAAAAATAAAAAATTTCATTAATGACATCTTTAAAGACCTCAACGATATATGTGTAATCATATACTTAGACGACATTTTAATTTATTCCAAATCATTAACAGAACACGTTAAGCATGTCAGATAGGTATTAACCAGATTACGTGAACATTAACTCTTTGCCAAGATAGAAAAATTTCACTTTCATGTACATAAAATAAAGTTCCAGGGCTATGTAATCACACCCGATAAAATACAAATGGATCCTGATAAACTAACTGCCATAACCAATTGGTCAAGACCAACCTCTGTAAAATCCCTCCAAAGGTTTTAAGGGTTCACTAATTTTTATAGAAGGTTTATCTTAAACTTCTCTATAATTGTCAAACCCTTAACTACCTTAACCAAGAAAACACAAAGATTCTTAGATAGGTTTGATTTTATAATTACCTATAGACCTGGGATTCAAAATATAAAGGCAGATGCACTCTCACGTACACATGATATGATTAAACATACAGAACAAGAAATGCCTCTCATACCCCCCCCCCCCCCATAAAATAATAGGCAACCTTGATTCACTTGAAAATGAGATATTAAAAGCACAAAAAAACAGAAAAAAAACCCAAATCTGTCTCAATTACAAAAACGGGATTCTGGATTGTATTATCACCAGAATAAGATATACATCCCATCCTCTCTGAGTTATAACATCCTAAAACACTTTCATGATGCACCCATGGTAGGACATCCTGGGATCAATAAAACACAGGAATTACTCAAAAGGTATTTTTGGTGGCCAGAGATGGATCAAACCATTTATGACTATGTTATCTCATGTGACACATGTGCAAGGAATAAAACTGAAAATAAGAAACCAGTAGGATATTTAACACCCTTACCTATCCCAGAAATACCCTGGACATCGATTTCTATGGATTTCATTGTCGAACTCCCAACCTCAAAGGGTTATAACACTGCATTGGTAGTAGTGGATCATTTAACAAGATTGGCACATTTTTACCACTTAAATCTCTACCCAGCGCCACCTTAAACTGCTAACGCCTTCATATCACATATTGTACGTTTACATGGTTTACCCCTTTCTATCATCTCGGATCGTGGGACTCAGTTCACATCCCATTTCTGGAAAGCATTATGCAAAAGCTCAAAATTGACCTGAGGTTCTCAACATCTTATCACCCCCAAACAAATGGTCTCACCAAAAGGGTAAATAGGATTCTGGAACAGTACTTACGTTGTTACATCACCCATTTAAAGGATGATTGGATGGAATACCTGCCCATGGCGCAGTTTGCTTAAAATAATTCTATGTCTAACTCCATAAAAACCACACCATTCCATGCTACATATGGATACCATCCAAGGACTATATCCATGAATCCTGCCATCATCAATTCTCCTGCAGCAATACTATATTCAGAACAACTGAAAGATGGTTTAGAGATATTAAAAACACATTTACAAAAGGCAAAAGCAGACCAAAAATACTATTACGATCTTAGACATAGACCAAGCCCAAGCTACAAAATTGGAGATTTAGTTTGGCTATCAACCAAACACCTAAAAGTGATACAACCATCTAAAAAATTAGGAAATCGGTTCATTGGCCCTTTTCCTATTAAACGTGTCCTGAATGCATCAACCCTCGAATTAGACCTCCCAAAACAGTATACCATACATCCTACCTTTCATACATCTCTCTTAAAACCTCACCATCCTAATAAATGCTCGGTCGTGTCATTATTCCTCCTCCTTCTATACAGGTTGATGGTAACGAGGAATTCGAATTAGAATCCATTCTTGATTCAAGAACACGGGGTAGAAGATTAGAATACCTTGCCATATGGAAGGGTCATGGTCCTGAAGAGGACTCATGGATTAATAGGACTCAGATCCATGCACCCGATTTGCTGAAGACTTTCCATCTTCGGTACCCTCACAAGCCATCTGGATGATCCACAGAGTGGATCCCTTGAGAAAGGGGATCTGTAACGATACTGTAGCTTTAAGCAGATTACCACCCCCTTTTCACATTCCGAAGTCTACTTAACATCCGTTTTACCTAGAACCTGTGTTTGAATATTTTGTTCTATCTAGTAGCTAGTCTCTAGGTCTAACTCCTCTCCAAGCCTAATTTCAGGGTTTTCAAAACTATTCTCAGATTTATTCAATCCACGTTGCTAACATTACTAACCTGTATCTTATCCTAGCATTTACACTGGATTTTTCGTCTGTGCTAAGCAGTCTCATCCTCTCCTGCTTAGCCTGTCAGCCTGTCAGCCTCATTAGCTCTGAGCTGAATTCACCTGTGTCATTACTGGAACACAGTCTGCAACAACACACTTACCTGAGAAACTTCCAAACATCAGAGCCTGTGGAAACCGCAAGTATAGCAGTATTAACCTCAAAATTGCTACTTTGAATACCTGCTTTTGTGCAACCTTAATATCTCTTATCTTGGACTGTGTGTAATTTGTCTGCATCTTAAATCTAACTTCTATCAACGGATATTGTAGGAAATCTGAGTTACTGGGAACTGCACTAAATGTACAATTGTTCCATAAGTGCAAATAGATTGTATATCTTACTCAGTTCTGAGCATTCCTTCAACCTTGTTGCCTCATATATTGCTTCCACACAAAATACTGTTTAACCATTTAATAGTATTATCAACTACTTGATAAACTTGCTGACATTTGTGCTTTACTAAGGTTGTTACAGCATCCAATCTTAGTTACAAAATCAGCTACAAACTATATTATAGAAAGTGGAATTGGAACTTTGTTACATTATTACACTTAGGGACTTTCTCCCAAAGATCTAAAATGGACACAGGAAAAGGATACAATTTTTTAAACCAAAAAGAAGGATTAAAAGAAGTACCAGGCTTAGACCATTCCTTAGTAATCATATTAGAGATTTGGAAAAGGAAAAAGTTTAGGAGTAACCTCAGACGTCTTAAAAACAGAATTCAAACATTTGCTATTCTTGTTATCAAGAGGACTAGATTCCTCAAAACCCAAAGTAAGCAACACTTCCTTTAACAAGGAAAGAATATATTCCATCTTAAAAAGAAAGGATGATTTATCAATATCAGAGTCTGAAGTAGAATCCACTGAGCCAGAGAAATCCTCATCAGCAGACAATACTTCAGTATGCTGTTGATCAATACAAACTTCATCAGACTTATAGAAGTAGGGAGAGACCTATCACATTTATCTGAAGGTGGAATAGCAATCATAGCCTTCTCTGGCTGCAGCAATATAATCTTTTATATCTAAAGTAATATCATGTACATTATACTGTGAAGGTTTAACAGTAGATGTATTTGTACTTATAGAAACATTATCAGCAAGAAACAATTTCTCATAACAAGTGCCACATACTTGAGCTGAAGAAGGAAGATCAGCAAATTTACAACATACACACTTAGCTTTGGTAAATTTGTTTTCAAGCAACTTGGTTTCCTACAGTAACATCAGAGGCAGGATCAGAGACATCTTGAAAAATGTAACAAAAAAGAAAAAATAGCATTTAAACAAAATCTCCAATTTCCTCAAAATAGCAGTTTCAGGAATGGGAAAAAGTGCTTATATGCAAAACAAAGCAGACATCATTGCCCCCTATAACAAATGAAAGCAGAGAGGAAAAGACTTTATATAAAAATGACGCTAACAAAGATGACGCAAATGCAGATAAAAAAAATTTTTGCGCCAAGGTTAACAGGAAATGACAATTCACATCATAACAGGCGTCCAAAACATTCGCGTCAACAAAGACACAAGAAATGACGTGACTCGCGTCACATTAGACTGTGAAGGTTTAACAGTACATGTATTTGTACTTATAGAAACATTATCAGCAAGAAATAATTTCTCATAACAAGTGCCACATACTTGAGCTGAAGAAGGAAGATCAGCAAATTTACAACATACACACTTAGCGTATGTAATGGGAAACACTAAGCGCCTACCTAGAAAAAGACCTTAGCTTTGGAAATATGACTCCTAGTAGTCAAAGAGCAGTTTAGAAAATAATAGAGGTTGCCAAAGCGCCAAATCAAGGCTGGGTCTGAGCCAATGATAGTGAAAATCACGATCTTATAACAAATACATTTTATTCAAACAGAAATAAAAACAGATAAAAACAAGTGACAGATATTTAAAACTGCATAAAAAAGACCGAAATTTAAATACTAGCCTTGATCAGTGGCTAGAATAAAACACTCGTATTGCCTAGTTTCCCATTGGCAATATCTGAATTAAAAAAGGTGGAACATGTGTCGTGTTCTAAAAGACGTCTATGTGGTGTAGCAAGATATTGCTTTCAAAATTAAATGAAATCAGAATTGCTTTGCTAATTGCTGTGGCGTGTGTGACATACAATAAATGCCGTTCTCATAACAGCCTATGTTAGCAAACCTTGATGTTTGGAAAATCTTTATATACAAACATCAAACAGAAATCTAGGTATAGATAGATTGAATCTGCTGGTTACAGCAGCGTAGGATGGTTCTGCTAGTTATAGCAGCATATAAGATGTATATGATGTAAGATATATCCTCATAATTTATCTGACTTGTATAGTTGTCCAAAACAGTGATGGTGATAAATGTTCGTGAGTGGTACAACTTGTGCGTGGTGGTAGCAAACTAAAATACAGATGAAAATAAAAAAAGGCACACTAGATAATAAAAATAGCGTGGGACATCAAAAGCAAATTAGAAAACAGAAATCACAATCTGTGATAATGTGAGCAACGTTGGACTGTAATTAATGGCGTGAAATAATTACGGTAAAACTAACAAACAAATATATAAACTCTGTGAACACTGTGAAACCCCTTAGTTGTGTTCAGAAAATAATCATATAAAAAATGAAAACGCAAAACAGGCAAATGAACAAATGTGAAGAACCCTTGAAATTAAGAGCAAACCAAATGATTCAAAAAATGATTCAAAAAAACAGTGGCCACTGTGTAAAAGGTAAAAAACAATAAATGAACAGTCAATCAATGGGAAACTAGGCAATACGAGTGTTTTATTCTAGCCACTGATCAAGGCTAGTATTTAAATTTCGGTCTTTTTTATGCAGTTTTAAATATCTGTCACTTGTTTTTATCTGTTTTTATTTCTGTTTGAATAAAATGTATTTGTTATAAGATCGTGATTTTCACTATCATTGGCTCAGACCCAGCCTTGATTTGGCGCTTTGGCAACCTCTATTATTTTCTAAACATACACACTTAGGTTTGGTAGATTTGTTTTCAAGCAACTTGGTTCCTACAGTAACATCAGAGGCAGGATCAGTTTGAGACATCTTGAAAAATGTAACAATAAAGAAAAAATAGCATTTAAACAAAATATCCAATTTCCTCAAAATAGAAGTTTCAGGAATGGGAAAAAATGCTTATATGCAAAACAAAGCAGACATCATAGCCCTCTATAACAAATGAAAGCAGAGAGGAAAAGACTTTATATAACATTTTTTGGCACCAAAAATGAAGCTAGCAAAGATGACGCAAATGCAGATTAAAAAAACATAATTTATGTAAGAACTTACCTGATAAATTCATTTCTTTCATATTAGCAAGAGTCCATGAGCTAGTGACGTATGGGATATACATTCCTACCAGGAGGGGCAAAGTTTCCCAAACCTTAAAATGCCTATAAATACACCCCTCACCACACCCACAATTCAGTTTAACGAATAGCCAAGAAGTGGGGTGATAAGAAAAAAGTGCGAAAGCATATAAAATAAGGAATTGGAATAATTGTGCTTTATACAAAAAAATCATAACCACCACAAAAAGGGTGGGCCTCATGGACTCTTGCTAATATGAAAGAAATGAATTTATCAGGTAAGTTCTTACATAAATTATGTTTTCTTTCATGTAATTAGCAAGAGTCCATGAGCTAGTGACGTATGGGATAATGATTACCCAAGATGTGGATCTTTCCACACAAGAGTCACTAGAGAGGGAGGGATAAAATAAAGACAGCCAATTCCTGCTGAAAATAATCCACACCCAAAATAAAGTTTAATAAAAAACATAAGCAGAAGATTCAGACTGAAACCGCTGCCTGAAGTACTTTTCTACCAAAAATTGCTTCAGAAGAAGAAAATGCATCAAAAAGGTAGAATTGAAAAAGTATGCAAAGAGGACCAAGTTGCTGCTTTGCAAATCTGATCAACCGAAGCTTCATTCCTAAACGCCCAGGAAGTAGAAACTGACCTGGTAGAATGAGCTGTAATCCTCTGAGGCGGAGTTTTACCCGACTCAACATAGGCAAGATGAATTAAAGATTTCAACCAAGATGCCAAAGAAATGGCAGAAGCTTTCTGGCCTTTTCTAGAACCGGAAAAGATAACAAATAGACTAGAAGTCTTTCGGAAAGACTTAGTAGCTTCAACATAATATTTCAAAGCTCTAACAACATGCAAATAATGCAATGCTTTCTCCTTAGAATTCTTAAGATTAGGACATAATGAAGGAACCACAATTTCTCTACTAATGTTGTTGGAAATCACAACTTTAGGTAAAAATTCAAAAGAAGTTCGCAACACCGCCTTATCCTGATGAAAAATCAGAAAAGGAGACTCACAAGAAAAGAGCAGATAATTCAGAAACTCTTCTGGCAGAAGAGATGGCCAAAAGGAACAAAACTTCCCAAGAAAGTAATTTAATGACCAATGAATGCATAGGTTCAAAGGGAGGAGTTTGAAGAGCTCCCAGAACCAAAATCAAACTCCAAGGAGGAGAAATTGACTTAATGACAGGTTTTATACGAACCAAAGCTTGTACAAAACAATGAATATCAGGAAGAATAGCAATCTTTCTGTGAAAAAGAACAGAAAGAGCAGAGATTTGTCCTTTCAAGGAACTTGCAGACAAACCCTTATCTAAACCATCCTGAAGAAACTGAAAAAAATTCTCGGCATTCTAAAAGAATGCCAAGAAAAATGATGAGAAAGACACCAAAAAATATAAGTCTTCCAGACTCTATAATATATCTCTCTAGATACAGATTTACGAGCCTGTAACATAGTATTAATCACAGAGTCAGAGAAATCTCTTTGACCAAGAATCAAGCGTTCAATCTCCATACCTATAAATTTAAGGATTTCAGATCCTGATGGAAAAAAGGACCTTGCGACAGAAAGTCTGGTCTAACGGAAGAGTCCATGGTTGGCAAGAGGCCATCCGGACAAGATCCGCATACCAAACCTGTGAGGCCATGCCGGAGCTACCAGCAGAACAAACGAGCATTCCTTCAGTATCTTGGAGATTACTC
The DNA here is from genome assembly GCF_027579735.1 of Bombina bombina. Lineage (NCBI taxonomy): Eukaryota > Metazoa > Chordata > Amphibia > Anura > Bombinatoridae > Bombina > Bombina bombina. The sequence goes on along the minus strand of NC_069500.1, from coordinate 281,274,673 downwards.
TTGGAAGAAGAACTAGAGGCGGAAAAATATAGGCAGGATGATACTTCCAAGGAAGTGAAAATGCATCCACTGCCTCCGCCTGAGGATCCCGGGATCTGGACAGATATCTGGGAAGTTTCTTGTTTAGATGAGACGCCATCAGATCTATTTCTGGAAGTTCCCACATTTGAACAATCTGAAGAAATACCTCTGGGTGAAGAGACCATTCGCCCGGATGGAACATTTGGCGGCTTAGATAATCCGCTTCCCAATTGTCTACACCTGGGATATAAACCGCAGAGATTAGACAGGAGCTGGATTCCGCCCAAACCAAAAAAATTCGAGATACTTCTTTCATAGCCAGAGGACTGTGAGTCCCTCCTTGATGATTGATGTATGCCACAGTTGTGACATTGTCTGTCTGAAAACAAATGAACGATTCTCTCTACAGAAGAGGCCAAAACTGAAGAGCTCTGAAAATTGCACGGAGTTCCAAAATATTGATCGGTAATCTCACCTCCTGAGATTCCCAAACTCCTTGTGCCGTCAGAGATCCCCACACAGCTCCCCAACCTGTGAGACTTGTATCTGTTGAAATTACAGTCCAGGTCGGAAGCACAAAAAGAAGCCCCCTAAATTAAACAATGGTGATCTGTCCACCACGTTAGAGAGTGTCGAACAATCGGTTTTTAAAGATATAAATTGAGATATCTTTGTGTAATCCTTGCACCATTGATTCAGCATACAGAGCTGAAGAGGTCGCATGTGAAAACGAGCAAAGGGGATCGCGTCCGATGCAGCAGTCATAAGACCTAGAATTTCCATGCATAAGGTTACCAAAGGGAATGATTGTGACTGAAGGTTTCGACAAGCTGAAATCAATTTTAGACGTCTTTTGTCTGTTAAAGACAGAGTCATGGACACTGAATCTATCTGGAAACCCAGAAAGGTTACCCTTGACTGAGGAATCAATGAACTTTTTGGTAAATTGATCCTCCAACCATGATCTTGAAGAAACAACACAAATCGATTCGCATGAGATTCTTCGAATGAGAAGACTGAGCAAATACCAAGATAATCGTCCAAATAAGGAAATACCAAAACCCCGTTCTCTGAATACAGAAAGAAGGGCACCGAGAATCTTTGAAAAAAATTCTTGGAACTGAGGCTAGGCCAAACGGTAGAGCCACAAAACTGGTAATGCTTGTCTAAAAAGAGAATCTCAGACACTAAAAATGATCTGGATGAATCGGAATATGCAGATACACATCCTGTAAATCTATTGTAGACATATAATGCCCTTACTAAACAAAAGGCAGAATAGTCCTACAGTAACCATCTTGAATGTTGGTATCCTTACATAACGATTCAATATTGATAGATCTGGAACTGGTCTGAAGGAATTGACCTTCTTTGGTACAATGAAGAGATAAAATAAAACCCTAGTCCCTGTTCCAGAACTGGAACTGGCATAATTACTCCAGCCAACTCTAGATCTGAAACACATTTCAGAAATGCTGAGCCTTGCTGTGTTAACTGGGACACGGGAAAGAAAAAAATCTCTTAGCAGGAGGCCTTAACTTGAAGCCAATTCTGTACCTTTCTGAAACAATGTTCTGAAACCAGAGATTGAGAACGGAATTGATCCAAATTCCTTTGAAGAAAACGTAATCTGCCCCATACCAGCTGAACTGGAAAAAAGGGCCGCACCTTCATGGGTACTTAGGAGCTGACTATAGGTTTCTATAAGGCTTGGATATATTCCAAACTGGAAAAAGTTTCCAAACTGATACCGCTCCTGAGGATGAAGGATCAGGCTTTTGTTCCTTATTATGAAAAAAAGAACGAAAAAATGATTATTACCCTGGACAGAAAGGGAAAACAAAGTTGACTTAGAAGACATATCAGCATTCCAAGTTTAATCCATAAAGCTTTTCTAGCTAAAATAGCTAGAGACATATACCTGACATCAACACTAATGATATCAAAAGATGGTATCACCAATAAAATTATTAGCATGTTATAGAATAATAATAATGCTATAAAATTATGATCTGTTACTTGTTGTGCTAAAACTTCTAACCAAAAAGTTGAAGCTGCAGCAACATCCGGTAAAAATATAGCAGGTCTAAGAAGATTACCTGAACATAAGTAAACTTTTCTTAGAAAGGATTCAATTTTCTTATCTAAAGGATCCTTAAATTTAGTACTATCTGCCGTAGAAATAGTAGTACATTTTAGCAGGAATAGAGACAGCCCCAAACCTTAGGGATTTTGTCCCAAAAAACTCTAATCTGTCAGATGGCACAGGATATAATTGCTTAAACGTTTAGAAGGAGTAAAAGAATTACCCAAATTATTCCATTCCCTGGAAATTACTTCAGAAAAAACATCAGGGAGATTAAACACTTCTGGAATAACTACAGGAGATTTAAAAACCCTATTTAAACGTTTGGATTCAGTATCAAGAGGACCAGAATCCTATATATCTAAAGCAATTAATACTTCTTTAAAATAAAGAACGAATAAATTCCATCTTGAACAAATACAAACATTTATCAGCATCAACCTCTGAGACAGAAACCTCTTAACCAGAAGAACCATTATCAGTATCAGAATGATGATGTTCATTTAAAAATTCATCTGAAAAAAAGAGAAGTTTTAAAGGACTTTTATGTAAACTAGAAGGAGAAATAACAGACATAGCCTTCTAAATGGATTTAAAAAATAAAATCTCTTATGTTTATCAGGAACACTCTGAAATTTAGATGTTGACGGAACAGCAACAGGTAATATAACAGTACTAAAGGAAATTTTATCTGCATTAATAAGTTTGTCATGACATGCAATACAAACAACAGCTGGAGAAACAGATACCAAAAATTTATAGCAGATACACTTAGCTTGGTAGCTCCAGCCCCGGCAGTGATTTTCCTAAAGTATCTTCTGACTCAGTTGCAACGTGGAACATCTTGCAATATGTAATAGAAAAAACAACATATAAAGCAAAATTGAACAAAATCCTTAAATGACAGTTTCAGGAATGGGAAAAAAATGCCAGTGAACAAGCTTCTAGCAACCAGAAGCAATAAATAATGAGACTTAAATAATGTGGAGACAAAAGCGACGCCCATATTTTTTTAGCGCCAAACAAGACGCCCACATTATTTGGCGCCTAAATGCTTTTGGCGCCAAAAATGACGCCACATCCGGAACGCCGACATTTTTGGCGCAAAATAACGTCAAAAAAATGACGCAACTTCCGGCGACACGTATGACGCCGGAAACGGAAAAGAATTTTTGCGCCAAAAAAATCCGCGCCAAGAATGACGCAATAAAATGAAGCATTTTCAGCCCCTGCGAGCCTAACAGCCCACAGGGAAAAAAGAGTCAAATTTTTGAAAGGTAAGAAAAAATGATTAATTCAAATGCATTATCCCAAATATGAAACTGATTGTCTGAAAAATAAGGAAAGTTGAACATTCTGAGTCAAGGCAAATAAATGTTTGAATACATATATTTAGAACTTTATAAACAAAGTGCCCAACCATAGCTTAGAGTGTCACAGAAAATAAGATTTACTTACCCCAGGACACTCATCTACATGTTTGTAGAAAGCCAAACCAGTACTGAAACGAGAATCAGCAGAGGTAATGGTATATATAAGAGTATATCGTCGATCTGAAAAGGGAGGTAAGAGATGAATCTCTACGACCGATAACAGAGAACCTATGAAATAGACCCCGTAGAGGGAGATCACTGCATTCAAATAGGCAATACTCTCCTCACATCCCTCTGACATTCACTGCACGCTGAGAGGAAAACCGGGCTCCAACTTGCTGCGGAGCGCATATCAACGTAGAATCTAGCACAAACTTACTTCACCACCTCCATCGGAGGCAAAGTTTGTAAAACTGAATTGTGGGTGTGGTGAGGGGTGTATTTATAGGCATTTTAAGGTTTGGGAAACTTTGCCCCTCCTGGTAGGAATGTATATCCCATACGTCACTAGCTCATGGACTCTTGCTAATTACATGAAAGAAAACTTTTTGCGCCAAGGTTAACAGGAAATGACACAATTCACGTCATAACAGGCGCGACTTTGCATCCAAAACATTCGCGTCAACAAAGACACAAGAAATTACATGACTCGCGTCACAACAAACGCAACCTTCGTGCCAAAAATATTTGCGTCAAGAATGACGGAATAAATAGAAATATTCTGCGCCATTGCAAGCCTAATTTGCCTGTGAAAATTTGAAGTAAACAAGATCGAAGTTACAACTAGCTGGAACCCCAGGTAAGAAAAAAATTACTAAATTTCTCCCAAAACATAGACTACATAGGGAAATAAACATAGACCTGACTCATGGCAAATATATGCAATATCTATTTAAAACTTAAATATAAAATATAAAGTGCCAAACATAGCTGAGTGTCTTAAAAAAAAGATATATACATACCTGAAGACACCCATCCACATATAGCAGACAGCCAAACCAGTACATATCAGCAGAGGTAATGGTAGAGGAGTATAATGTCGATCTGTAAAGGGAGGTGGCAGATGAATCCCCACAACCGAATTTACAGAGTGTCTTAGAATAGATTTCCCATTGGTGAAAACATGACATAATCAGGCAATACTCCCTTCACATCCCTCAGACAAACACTGTACTTTGAGAGAAATTGGTCTTCAAAATGCTTAGAAGTTCCTTTCACAGAAGAAATCAAGTATGAGTGAGGTGGGAAGTGTATTTATAGGCATTTTGAGGTTTGGGAAACTTTGCCCCCACCTGGTAGGAATGTATATCCCATATCTCACTAGCTCATGGACTCTTGCCACTTACATGAAAGAAATGTAACTGATCTAAATGATATGCAGCTTAATGCAATTTACAACATTGTGCCACCGTTAGTATCTGTTAAAAAATAATATTCTTATAAAATTAGGTGCTTTTAAAAAAGTTACATGATTTCAAATATCTGAATAAAGTGATAGCAGCAGAATACTTTTAATCTGTTCTTGATTCTTTATCCTATTACATGATCAGCTACAAACATAATAAAATGTTAAACACATGAACTTATTTCATATTCCTTTTCCTGTCTAATAATTAAGCATTAAGGGAGCTTTTAGATTTTAATCACTGCTCCAATACTGAATTTAAAATTAAAAAAAAATCAAGTGTGCAGTTTTTTTTATAACAACATTACTTATACATTCATAACCTTAAGTACCACAATTATCTCTTTAACCATTTATTGCTAACTAGACATGTATACAGCTTTGCAACGTGCCCTGTTTATTTGTGGTTATATGAACAGTATAATCTATCCTATAATGAAAACCGCTGTAAATGTCTAAAATTGACAAGCACAGGAATCTTTTTTTAAACGTTACGCATCCAGGGACCCTCAGCTGTGCTTGAATCCCCTACTTGAAACTCCCCATCTATAAAATTAGTCTTGGTCTCTGAGCCCCTTGAGAGCCTGACCACCTTTGGATGTTTCTTACACTTTCCAACAACCTTAAGTTCTAATGTTACTTACATTCGGAGCTTGATGCATATGCCCCAGAGAATACAATTTTAAACAACATTCAAATTTACTTCTATTAGCTCATTTGCTTCATTCTTTAGAAATCCTTTGTTGAAGGAATAGCAATGCACATGGGTCAGCCAATCACGAGGCATCTATGTGCAGCCACCAATCAGCAGCTACTGAGCCTATCTAGATATGATTTTCTTGAAAGAATATCAAGAGAATGAAGCAAATTAGATAATAGAAATAAATTAGAAAGTTGCTTAAAATTGTATTCTCTATCTGACTCATGAAAGAAAAATTTGGGGTTTAATGTCCCTTTAAAGGGAAACTGAACCCAAATTTTTTTCTTTTATGATTCAGATAGAGCATGCAATTTTAAGCAACTTTCTAATTTACTCCTATTATCAATTTTTCTTTGTTCTCTTGCTATCTTTATTTGAAAAAGAAGGCATCTAAGCTATTTATTTGGTTCAGTACCATGGAAAGCACTTGTTTATTGGTGGATAAATTTATCCACCAATCAGCAAGAACAACCCAGGTTGTTCACCAAAAATGGTCCGGCATCTAAACATACATTTTTGCATTTCAAATAAAGATACTAAGAGAATGAAGAAAATGTGATAACAGGAGTAAATTAGAAAGTTGCTTAAAATAGCATGCTCTTTTTGAATCATGAAAGAAAAATTTTGGGTTCAGTGTCCCTTTAAGCCAATTTTTTAGGCTATGTCTTTAAAAAATAATTCAATCATTCCTGATTGGGGAGGATAATTATCAGTTCCACCAATTACAAGGCAGCACTAAGAACATCTGGTGTTAATGGGCATTTTCTGACTGTGACACCATCACACATCACTAAGTGTTGCCAAATCTCTAGCAGAGGTGCAGGCCCTTTAGTGCAGACAGGGGACTAAGTACATTGGATTTAAATGAAAGATCTTCCAAACAGAAAGCCTTTGTAGTCTCATGTTTAATGCATTCCTAGTATACAGCATATACTATGTCAATCTTTAATTGTACATAATCAATATTGTATCCACATTTATTGTTTAAGTACATCAGAACAACATTAACTACAGCATCCCTGAACAACATTTATGTCTGATATGCCTGATGTTATAGTTCGCATTGAACAAAGGAAGGACATATTAAAAACAAAATTGTTCTTTCAAAATAAGAGTTCATGTTAGAATGTCAGTATATGTCTGGAATAGCAAAAAGGACTAATACAGGGCTAGATTACAAGTGAAACGCTAAATAATCGCACCTACAAACGGGCAAGTGGCTGGTTATTGCTACTGTCAGCTTGAAAAAAGGCAGTTTTTGGGGGCTAAAGTGTTATAAAAAACATTAACACATGCATACACATATATATTTCGAATTTGCTGCAATCGCTGCGCAACTTACCCCCTTCGCTGTGCTTTGGTTCTGTGCCATGTATAAGAATGAGGCTCCAATTGGAGCCTACTGAAGCGCGCTCTTGTGAGCGCAATGCTTCCCAGCAATGCGAATGCAAGCTCGCGTTCGCATTGCTGTCATCTTGTAATACCAGCGCACATTAGAATGCGCTGGTATTACTCAGTGAAGCGCAAATATCGCTATCACGAAAGTGCTCCACTTGTAATTTGGCCCACAATTGGGAGGGATATACAAACCTTTTCAGTTGCACCTATTAAGTTAACATTATAATCAGTTATCAATACAAGACGAGATAACATTAGAACCAAACAAAGCAAACAATGGGGTACATTTATTAAGCTGCATTCACAGCTTTTGGGGCTCTGAGAAAAAGGCTCACAGCCACAAACTTAAAGGGACACTGAACCGAATTTTTTTCATTTGTGATTTAGATAAAGCATGCAATTTTAAGCAACTTTCTAATTTATTCCTATTATCACATTTTCTTCATTCTCTTGGTATCTTTATTTGAAATGCAAGAATGTAAGTTTAGATGCCGGCCCATTTTTGGTGAACAACCTGGGTTGTTCTTGCTGATTGGTGGATAAATTCATCCACAATAAACAAGTGCATTCCAGGGTCTGAACCAAACAAATAGCTTAGATGCCTTCTTTTTTAAATAAAGATAGCAAGAGAATGAAGAAAAATTGATAATAGGAGTATTGGTACTAATGAAGGAATCAGTGGGAGATGGAGAGTCCTAAAAAATGACTTCAGGGAGTTAGGTAGCAAGCGTAAAGCAAGGACCTCCAAAGTAATATTTTCTGAGATATTACCAGTGCCGTGTGTTAACTCAGTAAGGCAGAAGGAACTAAGGTCTGTTAATTCATGGCTAAAAACATGGTGTAAAAATGAGGGGTTTGACTTTTTAGAACACTGGGCTGATTTTTCACTAGGGTACAATTTGTACAGTAAGGATGGATTGCACCTGAATGACATGGGTGCAGGTGTGTTGGGGGAAAGGATGGTAGCACGTTTAGAGAACCTTTTAAACTAGGCAAAGGGGGGGGAGGGTCAATTAGAACAAAATAGAACAGAGAGATCAGTCTGTGAATATGTCACTCCCTTAATATCTCAAGGAAGGGATGACTTAAGAAATGTCACATTAGAAAGTATAGCGGAAAGCACACCAAGTAGCAGCAGAAAGCACATGAAAATTAAATGTATGACAACAAATGCAAGAAGCATGACAAGTAAAATGGGGGAGCCGACGCTCTTAGTTGCAGAAGAGGACTATGATGTTATCAGTATAACTGAAACTTGGTGGGATGATTCACATGATTGGGCAGTTAACTTAGAGGGGTATACATTATTTAGGAGGGACAGGAATAATTAAAGGGGTGGAGGAATCTGCATGTATATTAAACCTAACCTTAAACCTACAATAAGGGAAGATATTTATGATACAAGTGACAATGTAGAGACCCTGTGGGTTGAAATAAAGAGTGGGGGGAAAAATCCTAAAAAAAATATTATTAGGAACATGCTACAAGCCTCCCAACATTAGTGACCCGGAGGAAACTCAACTACTTATCCAAATAGGTAAGGCTGCTAATAACTGTGCTGTAATTATGGGAGATTTTAACTACCCTGATATAAACTGGGCCAATGAAACTAGTAATTCAGCTAAGGGGGATAGATTTTTAAATGTTCTCAGGGATAACGTCTTGTCACAATTAATAGAGGAGCCAACTAGGAGTAAAGCTATATTGGATTTAGTGCTATCAAACAATACAGATAAAATATCAAACATAGAAGTTAAAGAACATTTGGGTAACAGTGATCATAACATGGTCACATTTGAAATCTCTTTTCATATGCAGTGTTTTAAAGGCTTAACTAAGACTTTTAATTTCAAGAAAGCAAAATTCAACGATTTAAGGAAATCATTAAATAATATAAATTGGGACAATGTATTTTCTAATAAAAATACAGAGGATAAATGGATAATATTTAAACATTTGTTAAATAAATATACATATCAACACATACCATATGGTTATAAAAATAAAAAAACAAAGCCCTTATGGCTAAATAAAAATGTGTTAAGAGAAATTAGGAAAAAACGTAGGGCATTTAAATTATTAAAAGAAAATAGTACAGACTCAGCATACAATATTTATAAGGAATGTAACAAAGCATGCAAAAAAAGCAATCAAATTAGCCAAAATTGAAAATGAAAAATTAATTGCTAAGGATTCTAAGTCTAACCCTAAAAGGTTCTTTAAGTACATAAATAGCAAAAAATCTAAGAAGGATAATATAGGTACATTAAAATGCGTGGAGGGTAGCATGATAAATAATGACAGGGAGAAGGCTGAGGTACTAAACCAGTTTTTTTCTTCAGTATACACAAGAGAGGAACCATTGAATGATACTTTGGAACAGAATAGAACATGCCAATCCATACCACTAACTGGGTTTTGTTTAGAGGATATCAGGAAAAAACTGGAAAATATTAAGGTAAATAAAACTCCAGGCCCAGATGGAATACACCCAAGGGTGTTAAGGGAACTTAGCACTGTTATAGACAAACCTTTACTCTTAATTTTTCAAGACTCATTATCCTCAGGCATGGTACCCCAGGATTGGCGTAAAGCTGATGTGGTGCCACTCTTCAAAAAGGGAAGCAGGGATGATCCAGGAAGCTATAGACCAGTTAGTCTGACATCAATAGTGGGGAAGATATTTGAAGGGATTATAAGGGATTATATTGATGAGCATATTCGTGTAAACAAGATTATGAGTTCTAATCAGCATGGCTTTAGGAGAAATAGATCATGTCAAACTAATCTAATTAGATTCTACGAGGAAGTAAGTAAAAATATAGATAAAGGGGAATCAGTTGATGTGATATACTTAGATTTTGCAAAGGCATTTGATACAGTGCCACATGAGAGATTAATGCACAAAATTAAGGGACTGGGAATAGCTGAAAATGTTAGCTCATGGATAAATAACTGGATAAAAGATAGGGAGCAACGAGTAGTAGTAAATGGATCATACTCAGATTGGACAAAGGTAATCAGTGGCGTCCCCCAGGGATCAGTACTGGGCCCTGTTCTTTTTAATATTTTTATAAATGACTTGGAGTAAGGATTAAATAGCGACATCTCTATTTTTGCAGATGATACTAAGTTAAGTAAGGTCATTAGGTCAGAGCAGGACGAACTCTCTTTACAAAGGGATTTGCTAAAATTAGAACTATGGGCAAGTGAATGGAAAATGAGATTTAATACGGAAAAATGCAAGGTTCTACATTTTGGAAGTAAAAATAAGCAAGCTACGTATTTTTTAAATGGGACAAGACTTAGCCAAGCACAGGAGGAAAGGGATTTGAGAGTAGTAATAGATAACAAGCTAAAGATGAGTGCACAATGCAGGGCAGCGGCTTCAAAGGCTAATAAGATACTAGCATGTATTAAAAGAGGCATTGATTCAAGGGAGGAAAGCATAATTCTGTCATTATATAAAGCCCTGGTAAGACCTCACCTTGAGTTTGGAGTGCAGTTCTGGGGACCGATTGCTAAAAAAGATATTGCAGAACTAGAAAAAGTTCAGAGAAGGGCCACAAAGCTAATAAGTGGATTGGAGAAATTAACCTATGAGGTCTGTTCTCTTTAGAAAAAAGGCGCTTGAGAGGTGACATGATTACTTTATATAAATATATTCAAGGCCCATATACAGAGATGGCAGAAGCTCTGTTTATTCCAAGAAAATTGTTTCTGACAAGAGGTCATAATTTAAGGTTGGAGGAAAGGAGATTTAATCTCCTGCAACGGAAACGTTTTTTCACTGAAAGAGCAATAAAATTGTGGAACTCATTACCAAAGGAGGTAGTGAATGCCAATACCATAGATACATTTAAAAATAGTCTCGATAAATTTCTGTATATAAACAAAATTCATGGATATGATTGTTAGTATTAAATAGGTCACATTTTAATGGGGTTATTTAAGCTTAACTGGAGATTTTTGTAAGTATTTTAGATTTGTATAGGTTGAACTCTATGGACTTCAGTCTTTTTTCAACCTTATCTACTATGTTACTATGTTACTATGTTAAATTAGAAAGTTGCTTAAAATTGCATGCTCTATCTGGTTCAGTGTACCTTTAAGTAACTGCTTCTTTGACATGCTCTTGCACAACTGATTTGCTAGAACAGGGTGCATATTGCAAAAGAAAGTTATTGTGCAATGTTACATTTTACCACACAAAGCAGCATTGGAAGTGGCAATCACAGGTGGACAGGTCATTTAAAAATTAGTAAACACACTGTTATCCCGCTACTCCAGAAAGAGGACTTGAAAAATAGATTAAAAAATAAGTTCAAATTTTATTTGTCAAAAAAGTTAAAAGTTTAAACATGAAAAAACAACAATCACAGGCCTGCAACAAGATATTCAGGACTAAAAAAGATAATTTAAAAATTAAATACATAAATAAAGTGAGTATGTCATCTTCCACTGCAGAAGATTATAAGGTATTTGGATGAAATATCTGTTCTGTTAAATTTGGAGCCATTTTAAATCCTAAATATTTTATAGGTTTGCATTTTTAAGAACAGTTTTATTAAACCTAGTTTAATTTAAGATGTTCTGTTATGCTAGCCTACTTCTGTATATGTTTAGCATTACTAATCCCACTTTATTGGCATAGTGTGTGTCATTATAAGGGTCCCTTTAAAGAAACGTAAATTATTTGCATATGGTTAAACTATAAGATTAAAAAAAAAAAAAAAAGATTTTATTACGGTAGTGTACTGAAAGTATGTCATCACAGGCATGTGGCTATTTATACTGTTAATACTATTCAGTGTTTACATGGACTTATTTAGGACTAGAGTATGAGTGGAGAGCTAACAGTTACATGCAAGTAAAACGTGGTTTATTGCGGGTGATTGCACACGTCAGGTTTTTCACTCGTATTACAAGTGAAAGTAGCGATAGCTTGAATGCTATTGAAGTTAACACTTGTCGGGATAGTGGGTCCTCAGAGATCTGGTTAAACATTTCGCAAAACAATAAAGTGTCACAAAATGCATCTAAAATACATTACAGCTACACTCATAATAACATCATCTAATAAAAATTATTCCCCAAAAAAATTGCACAAAAAAGTTATAAGGTCTCAAGGATATGAGGTCTCAGGTGTCAGAAAAAAAAAAGAAGAGCAAAGGGCTTTATTATAGACATATATACAGTATATAAAGTATATGTGAACATATGTATTTATGAGTATATATGTATTTACAGACATATAAACACATAAATACATACGTATAAAATCCAGTATATAGACATTTTGTATATATATATATATATATATATATATATATATATATATATATATATATATATATATATATATATATATATATATATATATATATATATATATATACATATACACATATATACACATACACACACACAGTCATATGCAAAAGTTTAGGCACCCTGACAATTTCCATGATTTTTATTTATAAATAATTGGGTGTTTGGATCAGCAATTTCATTTTGATCTATCAAATAACTGAAGGACACAGTAATATTTCAGCAGTGAAATTAGGTTTATTGGATTAAAAGAAAATATGCAATATGAATGAAAACTAAATTAGACAGGTGCATAAATTTGGGCACCCTTGTCATTTTGTTGATTTGAATACCTGTAACTACCTAGGACTGATTCATTGGAACACACAATTGGTTTGGTAAGCCCATTAAGCCTTGAACTTCATAGACAGGTGCATCCAATCATGAGAAAATGTATTTATGGTGGGCAATTGCAAGCTGTTGTTCTCTTTGGCACAGTTCTTGTTAAGGCCAGAAGTGGCAGGCCAAGTAAAATATCGGAGAGGTAAAGGCAAAGGATGGTGAGAACGGTCAAAAACAGCCCACAGACCACCACTAAAGACCTACAACATCATCTTGCTGCAGATGGTGTCACTGTGCATCGTTAAACAATTCAGCACACTTTGCACAAGGAGAAGCTGTATGGGAGACTGATGCGGAAGAAGCCTTTTCTGCACACCCGCCACAATCGCACATTTGACCAAGCCAGCTTCATTTTGGAAGAAGGTGCTGTGGACTGATGAAACAAAGATGAACTAATTTGGTCATAACAAGAGGTGTTATGCATGGTGACAAAAGAACACAGCGTTCCAAGACAAACACTTGCTACCCACAGTAAAATTTGGTGGATGTTCCATCATGCTGTGGGGCTGTGTGGCCAGTGCTGGTACTGGGAATCTTGTTAAAGTTGAGGGTCGCATGGATTCCATTCAATATTAGCAGATACTTGAGAATAATGTTGAGGATTAAGTCACAAAGTTGAAGTTACGCCGAGGCTGGATATTTTAACAAGACAACGACCCAAAACACTGCTCAAAATGTACTCTGGCATTTATGCAGAGGAACAAGTACAATGTTCTAGAATGGCCATCCCAGTCCTCAGACCTGAAAATCATTGAAAATATGTGTGGTGATTTGAAGCGGGCTGTCCATGCTCGGCAACTATCAAACCTAACTGAACTGGAGATGTTTTGCAAGGAGGAATGGTCCAAAATACCTTCACCCAGAATCCAGACACTCATTACAGGCTATAGGAAGCATCTAGAGGCTGTTATTTCTGCTAAAGGAGGCTCTACTAAATATTGATGCAATATTTCTGTTGGGGTGCCCAAATTTATGCACCTGTCTAATTTCGTTTTGATGCATATTGCACATTTTCTGTTAATCCAATAAACCTCATTTCGCAACTGAAATATTACGGTGTCCTTCAGTTATTTGACAGATCAAAATGAAATTGCTGATCCAAAACACCCAATTATTTATAAATGAAAATCATGGAAATTGTAAGGGGTGCCTAAACTTTTGCATACGACTGTATATATATATATATATATATATATATACACATACATACACAGTATATAAAATGTCTATATACTGTATGTATACATATGTATTTATAGGTCTATATATGTCTGTAAATAAATATATACTCATAAATACATATGTTCACATATACTTATATATATATATATATATATATATATATATATATATACACACACAGTTGTGTTCATGATTTCTTGGCCATTTTTCAGAGAATATGAATAACAACACAAAAACTTTTCTTTCACTCATGGTTAGTGTTTGGCTAAAGTCATTTATTATTAATCAACTGTGTTTACTCTTTATAAATCATAATGACAACAGAAACTAACCAAATGACCCTGATCAAAAGTTTACATACCCTGGTCTGAGTCATGGGGAAAGCAAAAGAATTGTCAAAGGATCTGCGGGAAAAGGTAGTTGAACTGTATAAAACAGGAAAGGGATATAAAAAGATATCCAAGGAATTGAGAATGAAAATCAGCAGTGTTCAAACTCTAATAAAGAAGTGGAAAATGAGGGGTTCTGTTGAAACCAAACCACGGTCAGGTAGACCAACTAAAATTTCAGCCACAACTACCAGGAAAACTGTTCGGGATTCAAAGACAAACCCACAAATAACTTCAGGTGAAATACAGGACATGTGATGTGGCTGTTTCAAGATGCACAATAAGGAGGCACTTGAAGAAAGATGGGCTGCATGGTTGAGTCGCCAGAAGAAAGCCATTACTACGCAAATGCCAGAAAGTATCCCGCTTACAATACGACAAAGAGCACAGAGGCAAGCCTCAAACCTTCTGGCACAAAGTCATTTGCAGTGATGAGAGCAAAATTTAGCTTTTTGGCCACAACCATAAATGCTACATTTTGAGAGAAGTCAACAAGGCCTATGATGAAAGGTACGCCATTCCTACTGTGAAACATGGAGGTGGATCGCTGATGTTTTAGGGATGTGTGAGCTACAAAGGCACCGAAAATTTGGTCAGAATTGATGGCAAGATGAATGCAGTATGTTATCAAACAGAACGCCTAATTTTCCACTTCTTAGAGTTTGAACACTGCTGATTTGCATTCTCAATTCCTTGGATATCTTTTTATATCCCTTTCCTGTTTCATACAGTTCAACTACCTTTTTCCCACAGATCCTTTGACAATTCGTTTTCTTTCCAAATGACTCAGAATCCAGAAACGTCAGTGCAGCACTGGATGAAAGATGCAAGGGTCTGTCAGGAGTCCAGAAACTCATTGACCTTTTATACACACACTAATTACTAGCAAACAGATCACAGGTGAGGATGGTTACCTTTAATAGCCATTCAAACCCCTTTGTGTCAACTTGTGTGCATGTTATCAGGCCAAAATCACCAGGGTATGTAAACTTTTGATCATTTTCTGACACCTGAGACCTCATATATTTGAGCACACCTGTATATATATATATATATATATATATATATATATATATATATATATATATATATATATATATATATATATATATATATATATATATATATATATATATAAAACATAAATTATGCTTACCTGATAATTTCATTTCCATCTGTGGGAGGAGAGTCCACTGCTTCATTCATTACTTGTGGGAATTAAGAACCTGGCCACCAGGAGGAGGCAAAGACACCCCAGTTAAAGGCTTAAATACCTCCCCCACTCCCCTCATCCCCCAGTCATTCTGCAAAGGAAACAAGGAACAGTAGGAAAATATCAGGGTTAAAATGGTGCCAGAAGAATATTATTAAATTTAGATCCTCCCCCCGGAGAAACAGCAGGAGCAGTGGACTCTCCTTCCACAGATGGAAATGAAATTATCAGGTAAGCATAATTTATGTTTTCCATCTTAATGGGAGCAGAGTCCACTGCTTCATTCATTACTTGTGGGAACAAAAACCAAAGCTCTATAGGACATTGAATGAAAAAAACGGGAGGGTGAAAGGAGGCGGAACCTATACTGAGGGCACCACAGCCTGCAGAACCTTTCTCCCAAAAGCTGCTTCTGCCGAAGCAAAAACATCAAAGTTGTAAAATGTTGTAAAAGTATGTAAAGAGGACCAAGTAGCTGCCTTACATATCTGCTCCATAGAAGCCTTGTCCTTAAAGGCCCAAGAAGGGGCCACAGCTCTAGATCAATGAGTCGTAATCCTCAGAGGAGACTTATGTCCCGCTGTCTCAATGCGAAACGTAGGACAAAATGCGAAACGTAGGCCAAAAAGATATGGAAGTCAAAGAGGCCCTCTGTCCCCCACACTTCCCGGAAAGAGAACAAACAGAGAAAGAAGTTTGTCTAAATTCCTACGTGGTCTGAAGATAAGACTTCAAGGCACAAACCACATCCAGAATTACTTTGAAAACCTAACTTGGTTCGTAAAACAGCCTTATCGGCATGGAAAGCCAGATAAGGAGGGACGCATTGTAAGGCAGAAATCACAGATACTCTGCGCGCAGAAGCAATAGCCCGTAGAAAAGGAGCCTTCCACCAAGACAATGTCTTGTTTAATGTCTACTTCATGCATAGGCTCCAACTGAGCCTGTGCAAACCGAAAAAACAAGATTTAAACTCCAAGGAGGAGCAATAGATCTAAACACAGGTCTGATCTTAGCAGAGACTTAACAAGTGACTGCACATCAGGAAGCTCAGTGAACCTCTAGTGCAGTAACACAGACAGGGCCGAAATCTGTCCCCTCAGGGTACTTGCAGAAAACCCTTCTCCAGTTCATCCTGGAGAACAGAATAAGAAGGTCCTCCACACCTTACAATAGATGCGACGAGCAACCAGCTACGAGCTTGAATGAGAGTAAAAATAACACTCTCAGAAACCCTCTCTTGGCTAGGACTAAGCGTTCAACCTCCACGCAGTCAGCCTCAGAGATCTAGACATATATGAACAAAGAGACCTTGGTCAGCAGATCCCTGCGACAAAGTAACTTCCACGGAGGAGATAACGACATCCTCACTAGCTCGCAAACCCTATCCTTCCCGGCCAAGATGGAGCAATCAGTATCACTGATGCCTGCTTGATTCGAGCCACTACACTAGGAAGTAGTGGTAACGGCCATAAAACATAAATTAGATTAAACCTCCAAGGCCCCGCTAATGCATCTGTTAGCTTCTGCCTGAGGATCCCTGTACCTTGACCCATATCTGGGTAACTTGGTAATGAGACGTCATAAGATCTTCCTCTTGCAAAATTCCGCAAACACTCGGGATGGAGAAAACAATCCCCCGGATTGTCTGCTGAGGAAATCCGCTTCCCAGTTGTCCACACACGGAATGTGGATCGCTGACAGCGAACAAATGTGGGTCTTCGCCCACTCCAGATCCAAGATACTTCCCTCATAGCTAGGGAGCTTCTCATTCCCCCTGGATGATTTATGTAAGCCACCGAGGATATATTGTCTGATTGGAATCTGATAAACTGGGACAAACCCAGCAGAGGCCAAGCCCTCAGAGCATTAAATATTGCCCGAAGATCCAAAATGCGATCAGGAAGGAGCTTTTCCTCCTGAGTCTATAGGCCCTGTGCCTTCCTGGCACCCCAAACAGCTCCCCATCCTGACAGACTCGCAACCGTTGTCACAATCACCCAGGATGGTCTTGAGACGGACATTCCTTGGGACAAGGGATCCGGACAAAAACACCAGTGAGTGATTCTCTCGATCTGTTGTCCAGAGAAATCTGTTGAGACAGATCTGAATGATCGCCATTCCACTGCTTCAGCGTGCGCAGTTGCAACAGTCTGAGGTGAAACCCGGCAAAGGAAATGATGTCCATGCTGGACACCATGAAACCAATCACCTCCATAAACCGAGACATAGATGGCCTTAAGGAGGTCTGGAGGGTAAGACATGGTAAAACTAGCCTGCAACGTCTCTGGTCTGTTAGAAAAATTCTCATGTCTATGGAGACTATTATAGTACCCAGGAATTCCACCCTGGTACTCAATACAAGAGAACGCTCTCTAGATTTATCTTCCATCCATGGGATCGAAGAAGACAGAGGAGAGATTCCGAATGGTCCACTCTCTTAAAAACTTCTTGGAGAATGCTGCGTTGGCCGGGAATCAAACCCGGGTCAACTACTTGGAAGGCAGTTATGCTCACCACTATACCAGCTAGACCAAACAGAAGATCATTAAACTGGAAGTGTTGGTCCAGGAACGCAAACCCTAGGAACTGGAAGTGGTCCTTGAAGATTGGTACGTAAAGGGAGCATCCTTCAGATCTATCGTGGTCATGAACTGCCCTTCTCGAACAAGGGGAAGAATGGACCTATCATCTCCCTCTTGAATGAGGGAACATTTAAAAACTTGTTTAAGCACTTCAGGTCCAAATCGGACGGAAAGTTTCCTCCTTCTTTGGAACCACGAAAAGGTTTGAATAGTATACCAAACCTCTCACTGCGAAAGGTACCGGGACAATAACTCCTCAGAGGACAGATCCCGTATGCACCACAGAAAGGTTTCCCTCCTTTCTGGTCAGAAAGACAGGAGAGAGAAGGAACTGCCCTTGGTTGGCTGAGACTTGAAACCTATCTTGTGACCCTGAGCTATGACCTCCAGGACCCATGGATCCTGCAAGTCCCTGAACCAAGCAACTGAAAAGAGCGACAGTTGGACCCCTACACGATCCAGGAGAGGACCGGGGACCACCCGTTCATGCCGACTTAGACTCGGCGGGCTTCTTGCTCTGCTTGGATTTATTCCAGGACTGAGCCGGCTTCCAAGGGCTCTTGGTTTGCTCAGTCTTAGCGGAGGACTGCTGACATGGGCTTTATCAAAACGAAAAGAAAGAAAATTGTCCCTTAGACTCGTTTATATTCTCTTGCGGTAGAAGCGCACCCTTGCCCCCTGTGACCGTGGAGATAATTGAGTCCAGGCCTGGACCAAACAAAATCATTCCCTTAAAGGGGAGGGAAAGAAGTCTAGACTTAGAAGTCATATCCGCAGACCTTGACTTCAGCCACAGCCCGAAGGGCCTGAACAGAAAAGGCTGAAGCCTTAGCATTTAGGTGAATAATCTGCCTAATAGCATCACAGATAAAAGAATTAGCAACCCTCAAGGCCGTAAATCTTTCTGGGTAACGTTGAGGGGACCTCTCCACCCCGATCAATCCTATAAGGAGTCACACCAGAAGGTAGTTTCTCCAGCAACCGCGGCAACAGCCGCCTCCAGTTGAAACAAATATCCCGTATGTTGAAAACAACTTTCTCAACAGGGTTTCCATCCTTTATCCATGGGCTCTTAAAACGAAGAGCTATCCTCAAACGGGATAGTAATACGTTTAGCCAGGGTAAAGATAGCGCCATCCTTTTTAGGGACGGAACCTCACAACTCCATTGCGAGTCCAGGACCGGGAACGATTAGTTAAAGGGAGAAGAGAGCAACAATCCAGTCCCATTCATTCTTAATAATGTTCGCCATCTAACAGGAGCAGGGAAGGATAAGGTACCACCCTGTCCTCAAACTCTATCCAATTTAGGAATTAAAGGTTCCTCAGGCAATTTGGCCTCTGGAACCACTGAATTCGCTAAAAAACTTCCTTTAGAAGAAAGCGCAAATTCCTAAAATTAAAGCCTGGTTCCTCCACAGCCAGAGGTTTAGAGGTAGCAGACTGTGACCCAGAATGTTCATACTCAGGTTTATCAGAAGATGAAGTTCTTTCTGAGACTTCAATCAGTTAAAT
The DNA here is from genome assembly GCF_027579735.1 of Bombina bombina. Taxonomy (NCBI): domain Eukaryota; kingdom Metazoa; phylum Chordata; class Amphibia; order Anura; family Bombinatoridae; genus Bombina; species Bombina bombina. The sequence continues at coordinate 281,255,095 of NC_069500.1, read as the reverse complement.
CCAATAAATTATCTGATGTACTCTGGGAAGGAGTGCAATAAGTAACCTCTCGCTTGCGCTTAGCAGGGTGTGGTAAAGCATTAAAGGCCGCAGACACCACCGTCTGAGCTGCGCAGTAACGTCTGGTGAAAAAATGGCCCCCTCCAAATGGAGGATCAGCAATGCTACGGGAAACTGCATGTGTAGAGAGATAAGCATGTAGGGTACGCACCTCACTGGACAACTCCTCAGAGGTGGACGGCTCAGTGGTATCAAACATGTTTGATATTATCACATTATCAAGGCATATGGAACATAATTGAGGGGGCGGTACTAAGGCCTCCTTACATTATAAACAGGAATTACTCTTTAGGAATAGAGGGTGTGCCCTCTAAGTAACAGAATCCTCCATCGCTAGTGCAATAACCAGAGAACTATAGAAATAAAACATTATTTTATTAAAATAAACTGCACCTTTATATCCCAATGTCTGTGGCACTCACCACCTCCCATGACCCAGACAGTACAGAGAGTTAGCACTCCTCTCTGATAGACACCCGGTCAGGAAAGAGGGAAAGAATCATATGGTGCACAATGCAGGCTGTCCCTGCTATGAGAAAAAGCACACCAAGCTTGTAAGCTGCATGGCTCACAAAGTGAAAGTGAAACCTGTATATTCCATAATAGCCTAGGAGCCCATAACATCTCACACATAAAGCAGCATAAAATCAAATAAACATAAGATTATCCCCCCCCCCCCCTGTTCAATAATCCCCCTCAGGAGATATTAACCCTTGATTCTATACAGATAAAAGGAGTCACACCGTTATAATACATGTATAAAAAATAAAACGATCTGACCAGAATCTACGCCATGGAACAGGAACATGGCCTTTCAAGTGTGACAGGTTAGTAGCATCGCTCCTGACATGGACTTGAGAGCAGAAAGTAGGCAGCGAAGCTGATTGCTTATGGCGCTGTTAATCTGAGTCGGGATGGTTTCGCAGAGACGACACTCCCTGCATCTCCGGACTCTAAATTTCACCCATGCTCTCACTGAGAGGCTAACAGGACTACTTAAAACTCCAGTCCCATTGCGAATAGTACTACCCATCCATAAGAGACTACTCCGAATCTTTCTACACTTCTCTGCCAACCTCCTGTGACAAAAGGCAAAGAATGACTGGGGGATGAGGGGAGTGGGGGAGGTATTTAAGCCTTTGGCTGAGGTGTCTTTGCCTCCTCCTGGTGGCCAGGTTCTTAATTCCCACAAGTAATGAATTAAGCAGTGGACTCTCCTCCCATTAAGATGTATATATAAATAATATATATATATATATATATATATATATATATATATATATATATATATATATATATATATATATATATATAAATAAATAAAGGCAAAGGACTGTAGTGTTAGGACCAGTCAATACTGGGACACCTTGTAAGTTGGTGACTAGCTAAGCAGAATGTGGCCATATTGTGTGACTAAGATTTTATTTAAAAAGATAGATGTTTTTGCAGGCCATTTTTTGCAGCATTTAAAAATGTGTTGCTTATTTGCAAATGGATGTGTGCCTATACCCCCTGTTTTGTGCAACTACTTGGTCACATTGGCAGCACTCCCAAAGATGAATATATAAACTTTTTGTAAGGTGTGCTAAACCAAACTTTGTATTTGTATTTAAAAATAAAAGGGAGACTGACCATCTTCCATTGTTTAAAGCACCCCACCCAAGCATAGGTGTACTCATGACAGTGTAATGGAGGTGTGTATATAAAGCCAGGGAGTCTCATTCTATTATGAAGAGAAAAAGCAGGAATGATTCAGCCCATAAAGGCAAAAGGACTGTAGTGTTAGGACCAGTCAATATTGGGACACCTTGTAAAGTTGGTGAGCTGTAGTGAGGTGTGCTAACTTTGTGTGTGTATATATATATATATATATAAATAAAAGAGAGAGAGAGGTCGTGTAAGTAAATCAGCACTCGCTGGACTTACTATAATGTAAATATTTATTTTTACCCCTTCATCAGACCAACAATTGTGCAATGGATTACAAACTTTTATATACAATAAACTCCACCCACTTTGCAAAAACCGCCAACGGTTGTCATAGCAACCGGTGTACACAATATATCCTGTGGTAAGTGTATAAACAAATATAGAAATAAAACTTAAAAATGCATATAATGTGCAAATATTATATTTATCTGTGTAAATCATATATCAGAGGACAACCTACAGATAATATAACAAAGTGAGGGCTTTCTATGAATCATGAATGACCATCTGAGGCATCCAAACAGCATTGCAGCAGTTTTTCCACACAGACAGCGTGGTCCATAATGTGTTATGTATACTTTGTGAACTTACTAGCATCATTTATCACATCTCTTATACAGATAATATCCATTAGTTACAAATCTTGCTACATCGGTAATATTACCTCCTCCGATTATATTGTTACGTGTACTCAGGAATATGATGATCTGGTACGCTGCAATTGCGACCCGTTAACGTTAAGATGATATATTGTGTACAACGGTTGCTATGACAATCTATTTTAATCCATTGCAAAATTGTTGGTCTAATGAAGGGGTGAACGCCCGAAAACATCATTTTCTATGGAATAAATATTCACTTTATTATAAGTCCAGAGAGTGCTGATTTACTTGCTTACTATTGGATTCTACTACATTATTGAACTGGTTTGTGAGAGTGCACCAATCAAGTATATATATATATACTAGTCCTAAAGCCCGTTGACACGGGCCGTGTTGTGTGATGTGATTTTCTCTCTCTTTTTCTCTCTCTCTCTCTCTCTTTTTCTCTCTCTCTCTCTCTCTCTCTCTCTTTCTCTTTTTCTCTCTCTCTCTCTCTCTCTTTTTCTCTCTCTCTCTCTCTTTCTCTTTTTCTCTCTCTCTCTCTCTTTTTCTCTCTCTCTCTCTCTCTTTTTCTCTCTCTCTCTCTCTCTCTCTCTCTTTTTCTCTCTCTCTCTCTTTCTCTCTCTCTCTCTCTCTCTGCTGCCGGGTCCTTCACCCCCTGCGCGTGCGATCATCTCTGCTGCCGGGTCCTTCACCCCCTGCGCGTGCGATCATCTCTGCTGCCGGGTCCTCGCGCTGCATTCCCCCTGCGCGTGCGATCATCTCTGCTGCCGGGTCCTCGCGCTGCGTTCCCCCTGCGCGTGCGATCAGCTGCAAGAGTTTGTCTGAACTGCGCATGACGGCTTCAGACAAACTCTTGTCTTTTATAATATAGGATATATACACGCACACAGTGGATATAAAAAGTCTACACACCCCTGTTAAAATATTAGGTTTCTGTGATGTAAAACAATTAGACAAAGATAAATCATTTCAGAACTTTTTCCACCTTTAATGTTACCTATAAACTACACAACTCAATTGAAAAACAAACTGAAATCTTTAACCCCTTAACGACACAAGTTGTACAGGGTACGTCGAACACAACCTGGTCTTTAAAGACCAGTGACGTACCCTGTACAACTGTGGGGATTAAAGCGGCTGGATCCTTATCGCTTCCAGTCGCTTTTCAGTTATTGCAGTGATGCCTCGATAATCGAGGCATCCTGCAATAACATTTTTCCCCATCCGATGCAGAGAGAGCCACTCTGTGGCCCTCTCTGCACCGGCATCGATGGCCGCAATCGTTGGTGGGTGGGAGCCGACGTGGGAGCGGGTGGGCGGCCATCGATGGAAGATTGAAGAGAGAGGGGGGGCGGGATCGGGGTTGTCGGGAGCGCGCACGTGCATGGGGAGCGGCAGCCGGGCATGTGCACGGGGAGGGAGCGTGTGGGAACCGCTATACTACAGAAAAATGTGGTTTGATAAGTGGGAGACGGGGGGGGGGGACAGCAGAAAATGTTAATTGTAAGGGATCTGGAAGGGGGTGGTGGTTTGTCTATGGGGGGGAGCTACACTACAGAAAAAAAAATATATATAAAAAAAAAGGCATTTTTTTCTTAACTGGGTACTGGCAGCAGCTGCCAGTACCCAAGATGGCTCCCAGTAAGGTAGAGGGGGAGGGTTAGAGAGCTGTTTGGGGGGGGGGGGGGTCAGGGAGGTTAGGGGCTAAGGGGGGATCCTACACAGCAGCATATGTAAATATGCTATCATTTTTATTTTTTTTATTTTTTTTAAATATACCTTTTATTTTAGTACTGGCAGACTTTCTGCCAGTACTTAAGATGGCGAGGACAATTGTGGGATGGGGGAGGGAAGAGAGCTGTTTGGGAGGGATCCTGGGGTGTGATGTGTCAGGTGGGAGACTGATCTCTATGCTAAAGCTAAAATTAACCTTGCAAGCTCCCTAACAAGCTACCTAATTAACCCCTGCACTGCTGGACATAATACATGTGTGGTGCGCAGGAGCATTTAGCGGCCTTATAATTACCAAAAAGCAACGCCAAAGCCATATATGTCTGCTATTTCTAAACAAAGGGGATCCCAGAGAGGCATTTACAATCATTTATGCCATACTTGCAAAAGTTGTTTGTAAATAATTTCAGTGAGAAACCTAAAATTGTGAAATATTTTACTTTTTTTTTATTTGATCACATTTAGCGGTGAAATGGTAGCATGAAATATACCAAGATGGGCCTAGATCAATACTTGGGGTTGTCTACTACACTACACTACACTAAAGCTAAAATTAACCCTAGACGCTCCCTAATTAACCCCTTCACTGCTGGGCATAATATACGTGTGATGCGCAGTGGCATTTAGCGGCCTTCTAATTACCAAAAAGCAACGCCAAAGTCATATATGTCTGCTATTTCTGAACAAAGGGGATCCCAGAGAAGCATTTACAACCATTTATGCCATAATTGCACAAGTTGTTTGTAAATAATTTCAGTGAGAAACCTAAAGTTTGTGAAAATATTTGGGAAAAAGTGAACAATTTATTTTATTTGATCGCATTTGGCGGTGAAATGGTGGCATGAAATATACCAAAATGGGTCTACATCAATACTTTGGGATGTCTTCTAAAAAAAAATATATACATGTCAATGGATATTCAGGGATTCCTGAAAGATATCAGTGTTCCAATGTAACTAGCGCTAATTTTGAAAAAAAAAGTGGTTTGGAAATAGCAAAGTGCTACTTGTATTTAACTTGCAAAAAAAAACAAAAAAAAACGAACACGTAAACATTGGGTATTTCTAAACTCGGGACAAAATTTAGAAACTATTTAGCATGGGTGTTTTTGGTGATTGTAGATGTGTAACAGATTGTGGGAGTCAAAAAGTGTGTTTTTTTCCATTTTTTCCTCAGATTTTATATTTTTTTTATAGTAAATGATAAGATATGAGGAAAAATAATGGTATCTTTAGAAAGTCCATTTAATGGCGAGAAAAACGGTATATAATATGTGTGGGTACAATAAATGAGTAAGAGGAAAATTACAGCTAAACACAAACACAGCAGAAATGTAAAAATAGCGCTGGTCCTTAAGGGAAAGAAATTGAAAAAGAAATTGAAAAATGGCCTTGGTCCTTAAGGGGTTAAGGTGGAGGGAAGTAAACAAAACAAAAACTAAAATAATGTGGTTGCATCTTATAACTGGGGATGTAGCTATGTTCAGAATTAAGCAATCACATTCAAAACCATGTTAAATAAGAGTCATCACACACCTGCCATAATTTAAAGTGCCTCTGATTAACCCTGAATAAAGTTCAGCTGTTCTAGTAGGTCTGTTTTCTTAGTTGCGTCCTACACAAAACCATGGTCCGCAGAGAGCTTCCAAAGCATCAGAGGGATCTCATTGTTAAAAGTTATCAGTCAGGAGAAGGGTACAAAATAATTTCCAAGGCATTAGATATACCATAGAACAAAGTTAAGACAGTCATCATCAAGTGGAGAACATATGGCACAACAATAACAATACCAAGAACTGGATGTCCCTCCAAAATTGATGAAAAGACAAGAAGAAAACTGGTCTGGGGGGCTACCAAGAGGCCTACAGCAACATTAAAAGGAGCTGCAGGAATATCCTTTAATGTTGCTGTATTCTTCATATGTTTGGGCTTTGGGGTAGACGGCAAGACGGAAGCCTTTTCTTACGAAGAAAAACATCCAAGCCCAGCTAATTTAGCAAAAACACATCTGAAGTCTCCCAAAATCATGTGAGAAAACAAAATTTATGCTTACCTGATAAATTTCTCTCTTGTGGTGTATCCAGTCCACGGGTTCATCCATTACTTGTGGGATATTCTCCTTCCCAACAGGAAGTTGCAAAGAGGACACCCACTCCAGTCATTCCGAAGGCAAGTAAGAAAAAGGAGAAACTATAGGGTGCAGTGGTGACTGTAGTTTTAAAAAATAAAAACACCTGACTTAAAGTGACAGGGCGGGCCGTGGACTGGATACACCACAAGAGAAAGAAATTTATCAGGTAAACATAAATTTTGTTTTCTCTTGTAAGGTGTACCCAGTCCACGAATTCATCCATTACTTGTGGGATACCAATACCAAAGCTTTAGGACACGGATGAAGGGAGGGACAAGGCAGGAACTTAAACAGAAGGCACCACTGCCTGTAAGACCTTTCTCCCAAAAATAGCCTCCGAGGAAGCAAAAGTATCAAATTTGTAGAATTTAGAAAAAGTATGAAGCGAAGACCAAGTCGCCGCCTTACAAATCTGTTCAACAGAGGCCTCTTTTTTAAAAGCCCATGTGGAAGCTACCGCTCTAGTAGAATGAGCTGTAATTCTTTCAGGAGGCTGCTGGCCAGCAGTCTCATGAGCTAACCGGATTATGCTTCGCAGCCAAAAAGAAATTGAAGTTGCAGAAGCCTTGAGACCTCTCCTCTTTCCAGAGTAGACAACAAACAAGGCAGAAGTTTGACGAAAATCCTTAGTTGCATTGATATATATATATATATATATATATATATATATATATATATATATATATACCAATTTAAAAAACAAACAAAACCAAAAGATTAATTTCCATAATAAGCCACAAAAGCGGTAACTGAACTTAGACCAAGCAGGTAGATAAGAGTACCCTTAGTTTAGAATTCAGGGAGCTCCCTGTTATAATAATTCACCAACTTACCTGATAAATTTCTTTCTCTTGTGATGTATCGAGTCCACGGATTCATCCATACTTGTGGGATATTCTCCTTTCCTACAGGAAGTGGCAAAGAGAGCACCCACAGTAGAGCTGTCTATATAGCTCCTCTCTTAGCTCTGCCCCCCCAGTAATTCGACCGAAGGCTAGGAAGAAAAAGGAGAAACTATAGGGTGCAGAGGTGATTGAAGTTTTTCAAATAAAAATATACTACCTGTCTTAAACAGACAGGGCGGGCCATGGACTCGATACATCACAAGAGAAAGAAATTTATCAGGTAAGCATAAATTCTGTTTTCTCTTGTAAGATGTATCGAGTCCACGGATTCATCCATACTTGTGGGATACCAATACCAAAGCTTTAGGACACGGATGAAGGGAGGGACAAGACAGGTACCTTAAACGGAAGGCACCACTGCTTGTAGAACCTTTCTCCCAAAAATAGCCTTCGAAGAAGCAAAAGTATCGAATTTGTAAAATTTAGAAAAAGTATGAAGCGAAGACCAAGTCGCCGCCTTACAAATCTGTTCAACAGAAGCCTCATTTTTAAAAGCCCATGTGGAAGCCACTGCTCTAGTAGAATGAGCAGTAATTCTTTCAGGAGGCTGCTGGCCAGCAGTCTCATAAGCCAAACGGATGATGCTTTTCAGCCAAAAGGAAAGAGAGGTAGCCGTAGCCTTTTGACCTCTCCGTTTACCGGAATAAACAACAAACAATGAAGATGTTTGACGGAAATCTTTGGTTGCTTGCAAGTAGAATTCTAAAGCACGAACCACATCAAGATTGTGCAACAGACGTTCCTTCTTTGAAGAAGAATTAGGACACAGTGAAGGAACAATAATTTCCCATTTGATATTCCTATATGAAACCACCTTAGGAAGGAATCCAGGTTTGGTACGTAAAACCACCTTATCCGCATGGAAAACAAGATAAGGTGAGTCACACTGTAAAGCAGATAACTCAGAAACTCTTTGAGCCGAAGAGATAGCTACTAAAAACAGAACTTTCCAAGATAGAAGCTTAATATCTATGGAATGCATAGGTTCAAACGGAACCCCTTGAAGAACTTTAAGAACCAAGTTTAAGCTCCATGGTGGAGCAACAGGTTTGAATACAGGCTTGATTCTGACTAAAGCCTGACTAAACGCTTGAACGTCTGGAACATCTGCCAGACTCTTGTGTAAAAGAATAGACAATGCAGAAATCTGTCCTTTTAAGGAACTAGCAGATAATCCCTTCTCCAAACCTTCTTGGAGAAAGGACAATATTCTAGGAATCCTAATCTTACTCCATGAGTAACCCTTGGATTCACACCAATAAAAATATTTGCGCCAAATCTTATGATAGATCTTCCTGGTGACAGGCTTTCTAGCTTGAATCAGGGTATCAATGACCGACTCAGAGAAACCACGCTTTGATAGAATCAGGCGTTCAATCTCCAAGCAGTCAGACGCAGAGAAATTAGATTTGGATGCGTGAATAGACCTTGGATTAGAAGGTCCTGCCTCATTGGCAGAGTCCACGGTGGAACAGATGACATGTCCACTAGGTCTGCATACCAAGTCCTGCGTGGCCACGCAGGCGCTATCAGAATCACTGAAGCCTTCTCCTGCTTGATTCTGGTGACCAGACGAGGGAGAAGGGGAAACGGTGGAAAAACATAAGCCAGACTGAAGGACCAGGGTACTGCTAGAGCATCCATCAGTACCGCCTGGGAATCCCGGGACCTGGACCCGTAACGAGGAAGTTTGGCATTTTGATGGGGCACCATCAGATCCAATTCTGGTGTGCCCCATAGCTGGGTCAGCTGAGGAAATACCTCCGGATGGAGTTCCCACTCCCCCGGATGAAAAGTCTGACGACTTAGGAAATCCACCTCCCAGTTCTCTACCCCTGGGATATGGATTGCTGAGAGATGGCAAGAGTGATCCTCCGCCAATCTGATTATTTTGGTTACCTCCATCATCGCTAGAGAACTCCATGTTCCTCCTTGATGATTGATATAAGCTACAGTCATGATGTTGTCCGACTGAAATCTGATGAATTTGGCCGCAGCTAGCTGAGGCTACCCCTGAGGTGCATTGAATATCGCTCTCAGTTCTAGTATGTTTATCGGTAGGAGAGTTTCTTCCCGAAACCATAAGCCCTGTGCTTTCAGGGAGTTCCAGACAGCACCCCAGCCTAGCAGGCTGGCATCTGTCGTTACAATGAGCCACTCTGGCCTGCGGAAACACATTCCCTGAGACAGGTGGTCCTGAGAAAACCACCAGAGAAGTGAGTCTCTGGTCTCCTGGTCTAGTGGAGGAGATAAATCTGCATAATCTCCATTCCACTGTTTGAGCATGCATAGTTGCAGTGGTCTGAGGTGTAGACGGGCAAAAGGAACTATGTCCATTTCCGCTACCATGAGACCGATTACCTCCATACACTGAGCCACTGATGGTCGAGGAATGAAATGAAGAGCTTGGCAAGTGGTTAAGAGTTTTGATTTTCTGACCTCCATCAGAAGTATTTACATTTCTACCGAGTCTATCAGAGTCCCTAGGAAGGAAACTCTTGTGAGAGGGAAGAGAGAACTCTTTTTTTATGTTCACCTTCCACCCGTGAGATCTCAGAAAAGCCAACACGATGTCCGTGTGAGACTTGGCTAGCTGGAAAGTCGACGCCTGAATTAAGATGTCGTTTAGATAAGGCGCCACTGATATGCCCCGCGGTCTTAGAACAGTCAAAAGGGACCCTAGCACCTTTGTGAAAATTCTGGGAACCGTGGCCAACCCGAAGGGAAGGGCCACAAACTGGTAATGCCTGTCCAGAAAGGCAAATCTGAGGAATTGATGATGATCTCTGTGAATAGGATGTGTAGATACGCATCCTTTAGGTCCACGGTAGTCATATATTGACCCTCCTGGATCAGAGGTACAATAGTCCGAATAGTCTCCATCTTGAACGATGGTACTCTGAGGAACTTGTTTAGAATCTTGAGATCTAAAATTGGTCTGAAAGTTCCCTCTTTTTTGGGAACCACAAACAGGTAAAACCTTAGCCCTTGTTCCGCTTTTGGAATTGGGCGGATCACTCCCATGGTATGTAGGTCTTCTACACAGCGTAAGAACGCCTCTCTCTTTGTCTGGTTTGCAGACAATTGAGAAGTGTGAAACCTCCCCCTTGGGGGAGAGTCTTTGAAGTCCAGAAGATATCACTGGGACACAATTTCTAAAGCCCAGGAATCATGGACAAGTCTGAGCGAAGAGAGAGAATCTGCCCCCTACTAGATCCGGTCCCGGATCGGGGGCTACCCCTTCATGCTGTTTAGAAGCAGCTGCAGGCTTCTTGGCCTGTTTGACCTTGTTCCAAGCCTGGTTAGGTCTCCAGACTGACTTGGATTGGGCAAAAGTCCCCTCTTACTTTGCAGCAGGGGAAGCTGAAGCGGGACCACCCTTGAAATTCCGAAAGGAACGAAAATTATTCTGTTTGGTCCTCAATTTATTTGTTTTATCCTGAGGGAGAGCATGGCCTTTCCCTCCAGTGATGTCTGAAATAATCTCTTTCAGTTCAGGCCCGAATAGGGTCTTTCCTTTGAAAGGGATGTTCAAAAGTTTAGATTTTGATGATACATCAGCAGACCAGCAAAACCTGAATTATTTGCCGCTAACTTAGCCAGTTGGAAAGTGGCATCTGTAATGAAAGAATTAACCAACTTAAGAGCCTTAATTCTATCCATAATATCCTCCAATGGAGTCTCCATCTGAAGAGCCTCTTCTAGAGCCTCGAACCAGAAAGCAGCTGCAGTAGTTACAGGAACAATGCACGCAATAGGTGGGAAAAGAAAACATTGATGAACAAAAATTTTCTTCAGGAGACCCTCTAATTTTTTATCCATAGGATCTTTGAAAGCACAACTGTCTTCGATAGGTATAGTTGTACGCTTAGATAGAGTAGAAATAGCTCCCTCCACCTTAGGAACCGTCTGCCACGAGTCCTGCATGGTGTCAGATATGGGAAACATTTTATTAAAAACAGGAGGGGGAGCAAACAGAATACCTGGTTTATCCCACACCTTAGTAACAATATTCACAATCCTCTTAGGGACTGGAAAAACATCAGTGTAAACAGGAACCTCTAAGTATTTGTCCATTTTACACAATTTCTCTGGAACCACTATGGGGTCACAATCATCTAGAGTCGCTAATACCTCCCTGAGCAATAAGCGGAGGTGTTCAAGCTTAAATTTAAAGGCCGTCATGTCAGAATCTGTCTGAGGGAGCGTCTTTCCTGAATCAGAAATTTCTCCCTCAGATAACAAATCCCTTACCCCTACTTCAGAACATTGTGAGGGTATATTAGATACGGCTACTAAAGCGTCAGACTGCTCAGCTTTACTTAACCCAGAGCTGTCACGCTTTCCTTGTAAACCAGGCAGTTTAGAAAAAGCCTCTGTGAGGGTTTTATTCATAACTGTGGCCATGTCTTGTAAAGTAAATGAATTTGACGCATTATAGGTACTTGGCGTCACTAGTGCGGGCGTTACTGGTTGTGACACATGGGGAGAGCTAGATGTCAAAAACTAATTTCCTTCTGTCTGAGAATCATCTATTGCTATATTTTTCATTGCTAAAATATGCTCTTTATAATTTATAGACATATCAGTGCAAGTGGGACACATTCTAAGAGGGGGTTCCACAATGACTTCTAAACACATTAAACAAGGATTTTCCTTAGTGTCAGACATGTTAATCAGGCTAGTAATGAAACAAACAAGCTTGGAAAACACTTTATTCAAAGTAAATAATACTTAGAAAAAAACGGTACTGTGCCTTTAAGAGAAAAAAAGCTGCACAAACTCTGCAAAACAGTGTAAAAAAGCAGTAAACTCAATGAAATTTTTACATTAGCATCATAAAGCCTTAGTAACTTTGCACAGCTATGCAAATAAACAATTAACCCTTTAATGTAAAAACCGGATTGACAAAACTTCAAAAACCAGTAAAAAACGTTCAGCACCTTGCCACAGCTCTGCTGTGGCGCCTACCTGCCCTTTATGACCGATTTGTGGGGAAAAAAAACCTTCTTTACAGCCCTCAAACACAGCAGGACCCTCTGGAGAAGCAGTTGGATGTCTCTGAGGAAAAGAAAATGCGCAACTGAGGCGCGAAAATAGGCCCCTCCCACCTCACTCAATGTCATGGGGCCTAAAAGGAACACAACAGAGTGTTTCCTAAACTAGCCATGTGGGTTAATAACCCATAAACAAGCCTCAAAGACCCTCAAAAAAAATTTATTGCAATAATAATAAAAACGTTCTTTCTTATCAGTGTCACCAGTAATTAATGAGCCCTTTGTGCAAGCTGGGATTCTTACTAAGTCTCTGAATACAGCTTACCCTTCCCTCATGGGAATATTGTCAGCCTTTCCTAGAATTAACACAGTCTGTCTAGAAAAAAATTAGACTGAACATATGTGATATGTGTGAATAAATTTGTCTCACAAACTTTAGAGAAAAATAAAATAAAGGGAATGTAGCTCTATTCTTGTAAACAGCAAATATATATAACTTAATATACTCGCATGCACAAGGTGAGCATTTACTTTAGTAATTGAAATGAAAGTATGGACTATACCTCTATGAATGTTAATAATAATTCTTATGTGAGAAGCTTATATAGCTTCTACTATATAAACAATGATTCGTTTATGATCAAAGAAAAAATGAGAAAAAATTCCTTTAAATTCAGGATATGAAATAAGTTGATAAAGTTCAAATCTTAGTAAAGTAATGTTCAAATAACTTTCCTTTAGTTTCACGCACTCACACAAACACTCTAAAATATATATACAATGATCCAACACACACGCAATATTGAGCAGCAAGGAGGAGGTTAATTCAGTGAAAATACAGCTCAGGTAAGTAATGACACTTAGCGTTATATTTGTAAACCTTAAACTTTGTATACAATACGATACCAATACCAGCGTGGTGATAAGACCAGATTTCCCCAGAAACGATGGTGAAGCGTGGAGAGCGGTATTAGCAGCAGAGTATATACTAAACCGGAGAATATTAGAAAGCGGCGTCCGGTAGCAGCATGTGTGAGTGCGGCTTCAGCTGTGAGTGATAGAGTTCCGGAAGCGTAGGAATATGATTAGAAGTAACGGTCCCAAAAAAGGAATCAGGAAAGAAGTGCAGCAAACTTTGAGTACAACAGCCTTCAAAAATTATTAAATACTTTAGACCTGAAAGGGAAAATAAATTGCTTGAAATGAGCAATAGCAAAGGATGAGAGAATCCACTTTAATTTTCAGGCACTGAGTAATGGAGAAGCACTTCCTTAAATAGGAGGAAGTGCTGATAGTCAGAAAGTCTTAAAGGGATATCACATCCCCCCCTTCTCAGGGAATCACCCCCGGGGATTCCAGACCAGGCTTAAGGGGGTAACGATGATGGAATGACTTCACCAGACGAGGGGCATGAACCTCCGAATGAAGATGCCAGGAATCATCCTCTGGACCATAACCCCTCCATCTGATAAGATATTCTAATCTTTGTCGTCGAATCCTAGAATCCAATATAGATTCAACTTCAAATTCCTCTGGAAGATCCACTGAGATAGGAGGTGGAAGATCAACTGTCGTACGTGTCATTGAATCAAAAGGTTTTAGTAATGAAATATGAAAAGTGGGATGAAACTTGTAGTCCTTGGGTAACGTGAGTTTGACCACATTGGGATTTATTACCTGCTCCACAGGGTAAGGTCCCAGAAATTGGTTAGCCAATTTCTTGCTAGGGACCTGAAGTTTGAGGTTTTTAGTAGAGAGTAATACTAGGTCACCTATTTTATATTCAGGTCCAATTGAATGTTTCCGATCATAGTATTTCTTTTGGTATTCCTTAGCTTCAGCTAGATGTTTTTTTCAATACTCTTAATCGATCTTGAAGCTTGGAAGAAAAATCTAAAGCTGAAGGGGAATTTACTGTTTTGTGGGACAAGGTTATAGTATTAGGATGGTACCCATAAGTTGCGAAGAAGGGGGATGTTTTGGTTGAAGAACAAAATGAATTATTATGAGTAAATTCAGCCATAGGAAGGTAAATTAGCCAGTCATCTTGTAAATGTGAAATATAAGAACGTAAAAAGTGTTCAATAGTCTGGTTGAGTCTTTCTGTCAAGCCATTTGTCTGAGGATGAAAAGCAGTAGTGTAGCGATGATCAATTTTCAGTAATTTACACAAAGATCTCCAGAACGAAGAGGTGAATTGGGTACCCCTGTCAGTAATAATATTAGAGGGTAAACCATGTAGTCTTACAACCTGATCAAGAAATACTTTAGCTGTAGTCATGGCAGTTGGTAATCCCTTAAGTGGAATAAAATGAGCCAGTCTTGTTAAATGGTCGACTACTACCATGATAGTGTTATATTGTTGTGATGCAGGTAACTCAACTATGAAATCCATGGCAATAGTACTCCATGGTTTATCTGGAATGGGCAGAGGCCTAAGTAACCCTATGGGTTTTTTATGTTCAATTTTATTTCTAGCACAATTCTCACACCTAGAGACATAATCATAAATGTATTTATTAATTCCTGGCCACCAAAACTTACGACGGGTAAGTTCAATGGTTTTCTGTATCCCTGGGTGACCAGATACGGTGTCATCATGGGTATGTGTGAGAATGGAAGATCTTATTTTCTCAGGTATGTATAACTTTTCTTCATGATAAAAAAAGACCTGTAGTAGGATCTTTGGAACAATTTTGTAATGGTATTGAATCATGTTTTAGAGCGTTGTAAATCTCTTCTTCTAAAGGTGTTAAAGTACCTATTATCTTTTCTGGTGGAATAGTGAAGTTAGGTTGTTCATGTGCAAGTAACTCATAAATACGTGAAAGTGCATCTGCCTTTGTGTTTTGACTCCCAGGTTTATAAGTTATTAGAAAGTTAAAGCGATCTAGAAAGAGTGACCATCTTGCTTGCCTTGCTGTTAAAGTCTTATTCTTTTTTAAGTATTCTAAATTTTTATGATCAGTATATATAAGGAATGGAATTACTGATCCTTCTAGTAGGTGTCTCCATTGTTCTAGAGAACACTTAATAGCAAGGAGTTCTTTGTCTCCAACACTATAGTTAGCTTCAGCACAAGTCAACGTTCTTGAATAGAACGCAATGGGATGAACTTCACCTGTCTCCTTATTTTGTTGGGAAAGAACAGCCCCTATGCCTGTATTAGATGCATCAACTTCCAACAGGAACTGTTGATCAAATTTAGGCAGTGTTAGTATTGGAGCTGTTGTGAACATTTCCTTAAGACTATCAAAAGTCTTCTGGGCTTGTTCAGACCACTTAAATCGCTGTTTTATGCTAGTTAATTGTGTTAATGGTTTTATCACTGAGGAGAAGTTTTTTATAAATTTACGGTAATAATTTGCGAAACCAATAAATCGCTGTAATGCTTTTACTGTAGTGGGTTTAGGCCAGTCTTTAATAGCGGATACTTTTTCAGGATCCATTTCTATTTTGTTTGGGGTAATTATATAACCCAAAAATTTTATTTTTGAGACATGAAAAACACATTTTTCTAGCTTAGCATATAACTTATGCTCCTTGAGTCGAGTAAGAACCCACCTAACATGTTTTTCATGTTCTATGGGAGATTTCGAATAAATCAGAATATCATCTAGATATATGATGACACAGATATCCATTAGATCATGAAAAATCTCGTTGATAAAATGTTGGAAGGTTGCGGGAGCATTGCTCAAACCAAAGGGCATTACGTTATACTGGAAAAGACCATAGCGGGTTCTGAACGCGGTTTTCCATTCGTGCCCTTCCTTTATGCAAATAAGATTATAAGCGCCCTTTAGATCTAATTTCGAGTAGATCGTGGCCTCATTTAATCTTTCGAGTAACTCTGGTATGAGAGGTAAAGGATACCTATTTTTAATTGTTATTTCATTCAATGCCCTGTAGTCTATAATGGGTCTTATTGTCCCATCTTTGTTGCGTACTAAAAATAATCCTGCAGCAGCAGGGGATGTTGAGTGTGAGATGAACCCTTTTCGCAAATTTTCATCTAAATATGATCTTAGATATACCAATTCTTCTTGCGAAAGAGGGTAAATCTTACCATGTGGTATCTGAGATCCCGGTATTAAATCAATGGGACAGTCAAATTCCCTATGTGGTGGGAGGTTTTCTGCCTCCTTGAGGTCAAATACCTCTGCCAGGTCCTGATAAATTTGTGGTAGCTCATGTTCTATAGTAGAGATTACCTGATAGGGAAAACAAGTCTTTATACAATAATCAGAGTCAAATTTTATTTGTTGTGATGACCAGTCAATATGAGGATTATGTATTTGTAACCAGTTGAAACCTAAGATAATAATATGCATGTAGATAGGTATGAGGTCAAAAGTAATATATTCAGAATGTCCTTGGTCAGTTGTTATGAGTAAAGGGATTGTCTGATGAGTAATGGGGCCCTGTTGTATAATAGAACCATCAATAAGTTTAACAGAAACAGGATGTGTCTTGACAACAGTTGGAATTTTATTGAGCTTAACATATGCTATGTCTATATAGTTTCCTGACGCCCCAGAATCAATCAAAGCGTTAGAGCGCACGTTTTTCTGATCCCACTGTAAAGAAAAAGTGAGAGTGAGATGGGGGTTTTGAGAAATGTGAAAAATATTGTTTTTGAAACTACCCTTACCCTTTTTCTGTCTCAATAGAGATGGACAATTTGTGACGGAGTGGTCTTTTTGTCCACAATAAAGACAGAGATTTTCTAATCTACGTCTAATTTTTTCCTCTGGGGTTAGAGGACCCCTTATAGTTCCGATTTCCATAGGAACCTGGTTTGAAACAGCTTTTTCCATGGTTGTAAAACAGGGATATGAACGTCTGGGTACCACTTCATAGGAAGCTTTTTCAGCCTTTCTTTCACGTAACCTTCGGTCCAAGGTGGTGCTTAATTTCATCAACCCATTCAGTGTGTCAGGCATCTCTAGACGTGACAATTCATCTTTAAGGGATTCAGAGAGACCCAATCTGAATTGATTCTTTAAACTGATCTCGTTCCATTGAGAGTCATCTATCCACATTTGAAATTCAGTAATATATTCTTCAATGTTTCTTTTCCCTTGTTTCATAGATCTTAATTTGTTTTCAGCTGTTATTTGAGTGTGGGAATCCTCATACAAGGCAGTCATAGCTAAAAAAAATTCTTCAAGCGAATCCAATATTGAATGTTCACTTTCAAAAAATCTATTGGCCCAGGAGCGTGGCTCCCCCTGTAGGAAGGAAATAGTGGTACAGACCTTTATCCTTTCACTATGATATGTTTTAGGTCTAAGTGAGAAAAGAAGTTTACATGCACTTTTAAAATCCCTGAATTCGCTGCGTTTGCCAGAAAATGGTTGTGGGTATTGTATGTGAGGTTCAGCAATTCCTGCTTCTTTCCCTGACATACAATCTTTTATTATAGTTTTGAGAGCTTTATTTTCAGTTTGTACCTCTGTTAATGCTCTAGCAAGATATTCTAGTTTCTGATGAATATTAGAAAATTCATTTTTAATTTCATTAGGATCCATATTCCAAAAAATAAAAAAAAAACTTTCTTTTTATGGCCTGAAAATTCTGTGATATGTGTGAATAAATTTGTCTCACAAACTTTAGAGAAAAATAAAATAAAGGGAATGTAGCTCTATTCTTGTAAACAGCAAATATATATAACTTAATATACTCGCATGCACAAGGTGAGCATTTACTTTAGTAATTGAAATGAAAGTATGGA